>NW_019392874.1:563863-588281 GCF_000648675.2 Cimex lectularius | reverse complement strand
AGAGAGAGAGAGAGAGAGAGAGAGAGAGAGAGAGAGAGAGAGAGAGAGAGAGAGAGAGAGACAATTCAAAATTTTGCACTGTTCCTAGAAACGAATGTCAGACGTGAAAAATGGGCTGGAACCCATGACTAACTTTACATAACCAAAACTGAATAAAGAAAATAATTTCTTATAAGATCAACACAATTTACAAAACTATCGGTTTGTATTTTCAAATCTTGTTTTCCCTCTAGGAAATTAGCTTCTTTTCAGCGTTCACCAATATTAAACAAAACGACAATTTTCTATTAATATATACATATATATATTGTTGAAAATTATGATATTCAGGGTCCATACATGGTTTTGCAGATTCTCCTTTGGCTAGTGCGTTTGCTTTTTCGTTACCCAAAAGTCTTTTGTGTCCTGGCACCGAAGATATTTCCCCAGGGTTTGGAGATTTGGATGCATTCACTGACTAGTTTTGATGTGATTTTTTAAAATGGTAATGCGTTAATAGTTGTTTGGCAATCCGATCTTTTGAGGATTTTCCGCAGTGTAACCGCTTTTAAGATTTTCTAAGAGTACATATACTAACTAGCGCTATGTACCGATCACTGGAATCTGAGAAAACACCTAAAAAGATGGATGGATATATTCAATGATGACCCCATTTGTTTATGCAATGGGAAGGAAGAAGATTGAGCAATGACAAGAAATTGAATTCTCGCCCCTCTTATTTTCGAATGAGAAGCACAAGTAAGCAAGGCATAACCTACGGTACAATAAGATTAAAAATAATTGCAGCAATGACAGTCAATGACCTAATACTTCTCAGAAGAAGGGTCAACTGGATTGTATTGAATTAAAGATGTAGGAAATGTACGATAAACCGCAAGGCTGCAGACCTTCTCGAATATCTTGTTGATATAATAACCAAACGTTATCGAAGTTCGAGAGGCCAAGTATGCACAAACCTTAGTGTTTTAAATTGTTGAAAAAATTGTTTGACATTGTAGAAAATCCATAGAATTTCGAGGGTCCGTTTCTTTGTGCCGTAAAGCTTAAAAGGAAAGTAGATTAACACGGTCTATGTCTAAGGAAGATAAGATTTACTCCGGATATTTTCCAGAGAACTCTCTAATAGCCAGTACTGTTCGGAAAACATCCCTTATCGATCGCCAAGTTGTGGGGGGTGTACACAGTAATTTGCAGTTTACAGCCACCAACTACCAGAAGCTATTTTAAATGACTAAAGAAAGTAAATTCTTTTGATCTGCTCTTTTAGTGAAAATAAGTTTTTATCTGAGTAGAAAGCTCGGGTTAAAATCAGTAAATTCCTCTGGAGGTTTCTATCGTTAAGGGTGAAATCGAACAAATTCTCTCAATTGTCCCTTGCTTTAAAAATTGGTTATAGTATTTTTTTTTGTTAATCAGGAGGGCAATATTTATAGAAAAAAGATTATACATTGGTAATTTAATGGTCTAATTGAAAATATATTTTGTTGTAGGTATGATTTTTTGTTCAACACTTAGGATGTTAAGTAATTAAGGGGTTTGTTCTGTGGTTAGATCATTTCGGCCAGCCTAACCTTATTATTTTTAACTTTTTGTTTGACAGACCAAATCAACAAGAATAGGAAGGCTAAAATGAAAACGACCGAACTACAGACCCATCTCTCACCAGACCGCTCGAAGAAATCACATAATGCATCTCATTTTTTTCTAAATTTTTTCAATATTTAAAAATAATATTAATAGATAGATTTAGTGACATTGACAGATTTAGAATCGTATGAATTGTAGAGCTACGTAGGGTAACAAGTGCACGTGCCGCAGGACAGGGTGAGCCGGAGGGCACCTCTTCCACACCTTCCCTATTTTCTTCCGAATTGCTTGCCTATGCCCTTTTGCCTCGGATCCACAGAAGGGCCCGCATGGACCCATCTATCAGAGAAATTCGCATTATTTTCATCTTTAAATAGTGATTCGAAAAAATTCAGCCAGTTGGATATCGTATTCTGTCTTGCCTATTTGAACAAAATGGGAAAATTACAAGCCTAAATTATTTAAAAAAAACACATATATATATATATAAGGGTAGATCGCGTTCATTAGAAACGAAAAAGAGACTGTTTGATTCTATTGTTGCTGCCTCATCCTTGTATTTTGCGGAATTGTGGTCACTTGGCCATTTTAACGAAATGGATAAATTACAATTAAGGTATTTTAAGCAACTTTACCATTTGCCCAGAAATACTCCTAGTCACTATGTGAAGATTGAGCTTGAACTTGAGCCCATTACCGTGAGGTTGCTAAAAAGAATTTTAAATTTGTGGATAAAAGTATTGAGCACGGAAAGTGGTTCACTTTTGAGAAGTTCCTTTCATGATGTCTTCCGTAAGGCTAATTCATCAGCATGTGATTTAGAAGTAAATTATATGTCCTATGAATTGCAAAAGTTACTGATTGGTATAGGTTGTAACAAGATGTGCCTTTACGACCCTGAACTCTAAAACGCGAAAAAGAAAGTATTTTGTCGAAGTGGAAAAATTTAGGGGACCTCGGTAGCCGAGTGGCTAGCATGAGAGACTCTCACGCCGCGGTCGTGGGTTCGATTCCCACCGACGCCTCTGGCCCTATTTTCACAATACCCCCCCCCCCAAATTTGAACACACACATATATGAATTGTCACATGGCTAATATGCATAGTTCATAACGCAAAAAAAAAAAAAAATGGAAAAATAATTTCTATCCAATAGACATAGAAAAGGTGCTAAACTCTCAATTTAACCCTTTTGATAGAAAAATCAGCTCCTTGTACAAACGTGAAAATTATTTACAACTAAACTTGCCAATAAATAAACAAAGGTTACTTATACAACTAAGGCTGTCTAGTGCTAAGGAAATCCATTTTTTGTAAATGGGGTCAAATATGTAAATGACACACAATCAATGTGCTCTTTGGGTAAATTGTTGGAAGAGGAAAACTTGGAACATATATTTTTAAATTGTCCAATTTATCAACCGCAAAGATCCTTTTATTTAAAGAAGTACATAGATACATGTGTAAATAGTAACAATTTAGAAAAACTTGAGTCCTTGCTGAAATTTGAAGCAAGAAATCAGGCAATTGAAGTATTCAATTTTGTTTATGAAGCACTCAAATTGAGAGCTTTTATTGTACATGAATGATGTTTCATTGTTGCGTCGTGTAATTATTGCTTTTAAGTTAAGTGCCATGTAATTATTATTATTATAGTTCCTTTTGTAAATAGTGTCATGTTAATTTAAGTTGGAAGATATCTTTAATGATGTATATATCTTTATTTTGCCATTTGGCTCCCCCCTTTAATAGCTAGTGCTGAAATACAGTATTAATCTATCTACATATATATACAGGGTGAGTTATTTTTTGACGCACCTTTGGAAAATCAACGCGGGTGCGTTTAAATCTGACTCGAGGCTTATTTCCTTTGATTAATACGTTAATAAAAAAAAGTGAGTCAATTTTCGGTGCACCTAGGAATATCAAGGTTGGTGCGTCTAATTATGACTCGGCGCATTTTATTTTGTTAGTCTTGTACCAAAAAATAGGCGAGTCACTTTTCGACGCACCATTCGTTACAAATTAGTTTTAGTAGGTTGGAAGAAAAATTATTAAAACATTATTCAAACACAATGCAAAAATTAAAAAAAATTCTTCACAAATTAATCGGATTGAGGTTTAAGAGTATTTTTTTCGTCCGATCATAGTTTTACGATACTGTTTTGCAGCAAATGGAGGTCTGTTCGAACAATTATTATAATGATTTTGAACATTTTTGATTTACTAACAAAGGAGATTGTTACATTTATTTAATTTTTTTTACTTTAGCAGAAAAAAGGAGATTGTAATATTTATTTAATTTTTTTACTTTACCAGAAAAAAGGAGATTGTTATATTTATTTAATTTTTTNTTTTTTAATGTTAAAATCAAAAGAAATTGGCCTTGAGTCAGATTTAAACGCTCCAACGTTGATTTTCCTATGGTGCACCGAAAATTGACTCACTTCCTTTTTTTAATGTTAAAATCAAAAGAAATTGGCCTTGAGTCAGATTTAAACGCACCAACGTTGATTTTCCTATGGTGCGTCAAAAAATGACACCCTGTATATATTTAACCTGGGTTTTCTGTCTATGTTATTTTCTGTTGGGTTCTGAAGTAAGTCAACCCATGTTTTATTTAGTCATTATTGTATTTTTGTCATTATATTTTATTACTGCAAAGGGAAATCCGCAGTCTAACCCCTAGGAACATCATCTGCCTGTGAACATTTCCAGCAGGACGCCGCGTCATGACGTCTTAGTCGGTATTGTCGGTTCAGTTCTGTCTTGTTCATTCGTGTATGTCTATTATCAAGACACATCCAAAAATAGTTGATGTCTTTTTCGTCGGAATGGGGTTTAGAGGTCACTCCGATTCTCTGAGAGCAGGTTTCGGGGCAACTGTCTTTTTCGACGTCGAGGAGTTGATCGGGAGGAAATTGTTGTACGTGGGAATTAGAGTGGGATTGGAGGTTAGTGTGGAATTTTTTGTAGCTGAATTTTGTAACTTCATTTAAAAAGGGGACATTTAGGTCGTTATGGATGGTGCAATTGGAAAGATAATCTTTTTGGAACTACGACAGTTTGAATCTTCGATTTCAAATAAAAAATAACTACAATTATGCCGAGATTTAGTAGGTTTTAACACGTCTCAAAACGATGGTCAATGCGGTTTTCAGTCTTTTTCCTTGAGCGTAAAGTAGGATAAAACGTATTACCCTAACAACGAATGGCAATATGAATTCGGCCGGGGTGTTATTGAAGATAATATCGTATGGTCTACTTCAACCTGAAATGTCTTCACCTCCCTTCCATTAAATTTCACGTCTACTTGTATAACAGGATGTGGTGAGGGGGGATCGTAAAAAAGGATGTACGGATACATGAACCTGAAATTTATATATGCCATAAAAGGAATGATTTCTTATATTATTTCTTTACCTATCGGAAGCTGTGGAAGGTAGATAGGGGAAAGAGGAAACGTTGTTTTACCCTCGTATTTAACAAATCGACAGAATCACGTGAATATTATGATTACAATCCGATTAAAAGCGAATCCTTTATTTTAATAAAACCACCGTAAATAATATTACGGTTGAAAGTTTATGCGCATTAATTCAAAGCCGTTTAGAATAGTTTTTTATATTTATTTTATTACAATCTGCGATTTCCAATTGCATGTATTTGCGGGTACATAGGCATACATAAATCTATTTATATTGATATTGACGGGAGCAAATAATCAATTTTATTCTCCCACTTCAGTTTACTAATGAATACAATTGATTAAGGTTATTAGTTGAGATAAAAAAGTCAATGGCACGAGGGGATTCGAACCCACGATCTTCGGCTTGATACGCCGCTGCTCTATCACTTGAGCTATCGTGACCTCGATCCACTCGGACACCAACTTCCCATCTCAACCACACCTTTTGAATTTTCCCTCCTTTTTGCCATTTTGCCGCTCGTGCCATTGACTTTATTATCTCAACTAAAACGTTAATCAATTCTATGATATTATTGTAATTGGTCAAGCGTACCACGAAACTAGTGAATTTACTAATGAATCTTCAGTACCTAGTCCTCAGAGAGGAGTTCGCGTGGCCATTTCATGTTGATGAGGCGCCTTATGGAATTGTAGAGATTGGGCCTATTAGACAAGGATTGGGCAAGACTATTGGGGTGATGGGAGAGATTATTGTGGAACTTGGTAAATTTTTGGGAATTAATTTTTGGATAAATGGGATTTTAGGGTCGATGTGGAGGGTAGTATTGGATACATAATTTAAAGGATCATTTATAGTTGATCTGAGGGCTTGATCGAAGAAGAAGATTGAAAAGATTGCAGATATTGGATATTGGAAGGTTTAGCTGTTCCACACATGTCTATTCCGTATATTCAAATTGTTTGTCGTATGTAGTAGCGTTTTATGGACTGGACTGTCAGTTTGTTTTTCGTCGATAACGTGAATTGTCCTATAAGTTAGAACAGAATGTAGTTGTTTTCGTTTTAGTAGTGTTTGCTGATTCTATGTTAAGCGTGATTCTAGAACGAACCGAATATAACGAACGCAGTCGGATTTGAGAATTCTTTGTAGTAGGGGATTTATTTTATCTTTTATTTATCTTCATTACCCATTTTCTCTAGTAATCTGCTATACATGTCATCGGCAAGAGATACAAGAAGGGTTAGGTGTGGTGGGAACATCTGTAGTAGAAAGGATTAGAGGATTGGTCCGAGCACACTGTCCTGCGGTACTCCCTCGGCCATAGAGCAATATTCGGAGTAATCTGATCCTTTCAGTCCGTAAAGAACCGCTCTGTTAGATGAGAGCAGAGGATAGAATATACTTTATTTTTCAAATAAGAACAACAAGATTGGACCAAAAATAACTAAGGATAGAAAAGAATATACTTTATTTTTTCACGTGAGAACAAGATAGGAACAAAAATAATTAAGTGCTTTACAGCATAGATTTTTTCTTTCTGCAGGAGTTGTTTAAGAAAGTTAAATAACAGTTTATATAAAACAAATAATTATGCTAGATTGGCGTAAAACATACTCAATTAGTTGTACCCTTGTTTGTAAAAAAAACCTAAATGCCAAATCATTAAGGTTGTCTGAGAGGCTCTTGCGTGACCTGAGGTGGGGAAACGAGGAATCGTCCTTACCCGATTAAGAATAGGCCATTCGAGGTTGATACACGAGCACCAAAGCCCGCGCAGGTGCCTCTTATGCAGAGAAAGGATGGCTCGATGTGTCCCGTACAATAAAAGTTTGTCATGCCTTGGCTCATCACAGAGAGCGTGTAGGCATGCCGCAGAATTTAATAATGGTTCTCTGGCAAAGTGGCGTGTTTCTGAGTTCCCTGTTCTGCTTTTTGGAGGACGTGGTTTTTTATTACATATAGATAGGTCCTAGGTTTTGTTCGAGTGCGTGTATTTATAAGTGTGAGTGGTGAGGAACTGATGGTAAAATATTTATAAAAGTACCCTATCGACCCTAATTTAGATTTGATTAATAACATTTTGTGTACGTCGATGGAGGAATATCTAGTACTCCACCGTCTAATGAAAATGAGGGCTATATAAGATAGATATGAATGTATTTATTTGCGCCACTGCATTATACAAGTTAGTTAGGTTTACGCTAGATTATAATTTGCACGCGTTTGGGGCTGAAATGATCTAGATGTGGAAAGCCCCCGTTGGAGCCTAACCACGCTGGTTTGGAAGCGACGTTCTCCTAATAATCTGGGTTTAACGGTGATACTAGAGACCCAACCGCATAACAAAGTAGATGAATTCCTCTGAGGTATAGTCCCTAGGGTCAGCACATTGGAGAGTGACAACCCTTCCGGATAAAAGTCCTAATACAAAAACCACCTTCCTAAGGATAGTGCATTCCGCCATAAAATGGAATACATTTCCGGACTGTGTGTATTTCATAAAGAGCATAAATCTCTTATTGTCCTGCCGTCAAACAATCGCATTTAGGCATGCACTTTACATATTACCTTAAACAGCCATCGAAGGTCGGATAGATTTAGACCATCTAAGTTTGGTTTCCGGAAGTCAAACAAACTAGTAGTCATGATGTGCTTGGGAAATACAGGCTAAGAGTGTTTTGAAATGAGTTCCATTTGGTTAATTTCTTTAAGTTCAAAATGCACCGAATCCCAAGAGAGTTAACAATTACTTCAGCCGTTACATTGACAAATCCCGAATCTGGCAACCTTAGTGTTTTGACTATGTATGCAAAGTGCAGTTTTTGAGTATAAAAAATAAGATCAGTGTCAGTTTCCAAGTAAAGGAGAGGGTTGAGTATTGAAGACAGTGATAACAACAATTTCCTGTTGAAGAAGTATGTACTTTCTCCACCACATCTTACATTTCGTATCACCGTGTATCAACCCCCAAAACATAAAATAGATCTACAACCTGCAATGAGTACAGATTATTTTGTTCTCAGTGGTATGACATTCTGCATAATGAAAAGTGACCAGGACATATTTATTGCTGTTTTGGCGTCAAGAGCTTTTTTCCAGATATATATGGCCCTGGAAAAATAAAATAGTATAACTCTTAAGTATTTCTGGTTATTGGGTTATTTATGTTTTCTTATTTCTATTTATTTATATATAGGAGAACCTATCTGATGAACGGAGTTGACCCCTTCTTCTAAAGACCATGATTTTTACGATTGACATGCACATTCCACCGATTTCAATGACAGTAGCATTTTAATGTTTTTTGAAGGCCTACTGCAGTGTTTGTCAGTTTGACACTGCTCCCGAGTTTGACTCCATAGCTTTATTTTGTCATCATAGTTTTATTTGGTTGCAACCAGAGTGATTCCAGCAAAACAACAACCTAACAACCTTAATATGGAGAGTAATTGAAAAAAATATATAAAAATATATAAACATTATAACTGAATAAACATTTTATTAACCATCGAGAGCTGTTTGGAACTGCAAGGTAATCAAAAAGGAAGGTGATAAAACAATATTTAATGGAACAAGAAAGTTGGTGTTTTTATTGATTTATCATGTGCAAGACGTAAGTATAAATTGGTTCCACGTCCGAATATAGATAGGAATCGACAGTGCAATATTTTCTTTGTGCTATTAAAAGAAAATACAAAAGCTAAATCAATTAATAATACGTAATACGTACTTAAAGAGAATAATTATTTAGGAAAATTAATCTTGTGAGGGTTTTGAGGTCATAGCCAATTTTAATTAAGATTTTAGCTTCAAATTGGAATAGTAATATATTAAAATATTAAGAAAATATTGGTTATTATTAGTACAAAACTAAATTAAATCACGTCAGAATGTTTTATAGATTTATTACTAATTAAAAAGTACAAACATTATTGTCCTCCCGTATTATATCTGCTTTGAAGTGATTTTAATTTAGTCATTATTGTTTACACACTCTGAAAATGTACTAGTTTAAGTATGAGTTCTCGTATTTTTATAAAGTGTTTTGCTATTTAAATTGTAGGAAAAATGGCATATTTTCATGGTTTAAATGCTACTCAGACCGCTACAAAAATGTATAGTGTGAATGGAGAAAACACTGTCCAGAAAAAAATTGCCCGCGGAAGCGCAAATTTTGATTGGAAGACGCAAAGAGCCGCTGATCGTCCTTCAACCGTTGATTCTATCTAATTCAAGCTTTTCTCGCAAACACTCTCTCACTCAATGGCACGAGATATCGCAAAGATACTTAACACACCTCGAAGTATTTCAACTCATCTGAGAGGGGCTGGATAAGTTTATCGACGAGATGTATGGGTTGTTCACATGTTGACGGAGAATAATTTATGGGGCCGCTTATCCATCTGAGATCCTCTCCTAAAACGCACTGTAAATGACCAATTTTTAGATTGATAACTAACGATGAAAAGTGAGACCTTTACAACACTATTAGGTAAAGAAAATCCAGGGGAAAAGCAGCGACTCATTGTTAACGACTCCAAAAGCGGGATGACGTCCCAAGAATGCAATTTTCTGCATTTGGTGGGATCGGAAAGGGGTGTTTTATGATGAGATTTGTCCGCCTAACCAAATCGTTAACTCTAGTGTACACGGCATACAATTAGACTGATTAAAGTCATTCTCCTACGCACCACATTTTTTACTCTACTCACACAAAGAAGATTACATAAAGAAAGTAGAGTTTTTACAAACTGTGATCACAAAAATTATAAAAATGTTATTCCCGAAAATTCACAAAAATGTTCCCGGAAATTGTTGGAGCTTGGTTGGGATGTGCTACCCCACCCGCCTTATATCCTAACATTGCCACTCCAGATTGTTCTTATTCCCGGCTCTATATAACTATTAATTTCACTAGTTTCAAGGTCCTCTTGACCAATTAATATCATACAATTAATTAAGGTTTTTAGTTGAGATAAAAAAGTCCGAGTGGATCGAGGTCACGATAGCTCAAGTGGTAGAGCAGCGGCGTATCTAGCCGAAGATCGTGGGTTCGAATCCCGCTCGTGCCATTGACTTTTTTATGTCAACTAAAAACCTTAATTAATTGTATGATATTAATTGGTCAAGCGGACCACGAAACTAGTGAATTTAATAAGTTTAAAATGAAGTACCCTTCACTAAAGCTCTCCGTGGCTATTTTATTTGTCGCCGAGAATCCAATCCGATTACACGACATTTGAAAAATGGCAAAAAGGAGGGAAAATTCAAAAAGGTGGGGTTGAGATGGGAAGTTGGTGTCCGAGTGGATCGAGGTCACGATAACTCAAGTGGTAGAGCAGCGGCGTATCAAGCCGAAATCGTGGGTTCGAATCCCGCTCGAGCCATTGACTTTTTTTCTCAACTAAAAACCTTAATTAATTGTATAACTATTAATGCGAAAATGTTTATTTCACGTGAGCACTGCTGAAAGCGCATGGAGGAGTTTATAGCTCAAACACCTGAGAAAATTACATAGAAGATGGCAATAAGTAGTGGAACAAATTGATTCATATATTATTGATTAAATCTGTTTAAAGTACCTGAAAATTGCACTGAATTTGTCATCAAAAATGCTATTTATTTTACAATACGATTAATACAAACAGAGAACATTCAACTCAATCAAACTCGATAATCGACCGGAGCGTTGAAAACAATATACTTAACCAGTCACCAAAAGGGCAAATATAACAGAGTGGACAGGCAGAATAAATTGTTCGGAGACGAAACTACAGGTTTAACACCCAAGAGAATTTGAAGAAGAATTGGAGAATTTTCAGTTGCATTTATTACAAGAGCTTATTACGTATTGTAAATATTTAGCTCGGGGTCAACAGGTAACTCTAAACATCTTTAAAGGTGGGAGATTTGTCTGAGAAATATGTGGTCGTGGGTGAGCACGTAATTTGGTCAAGCCATCATGATACATCCCAAGAAGGTGATTACCTCCAAAATGCTATATAAACAACCAATTTAAAAAAAATTGATAATTGGAGGTGCAAAGTCTTTGCAACAGTATTCCGAGAGGGAAATCCAGGGAGCAGCTACCCACTCTTATCCACTCTAAATGCCGGACTCTAAGCAGGGTGATTACCTCCAAAAAGCTATATAAACGATCCATTAATAACTACTGGTAATTAAGTATGCGTAGTGGTTCTTTACAGCAATATTCGCAGAGGAAAATACTGGAAAAAACGCAGCGACTGCCTACTAAGGTAGGCCGTCCACTGGAGCCGTTTTCGGCCGAACTTCGGGAATAGGGCCGGATGATCCAAAAGCGAAGAAACGAATGAGCACGCGTCCATTAGAACCAATTCGTTCGGTCGTGTACGGCCGAAGCACTTTCCGATCCAAATAAAGTTTGATTTTCCAGTCCTCTTCGGCCGCATGGTTACTTCGACTATATTTTTTTCTTTCCGAAAAGATCGGGGATGAGGCTTACTTCAACTGTCAACCACGTGACATCAAACGCTCACCATTGTTTAACGCCGTTCTTTGCTTTTTGCTTACCTTTTCGTTTCGTTTTCATTTCGATGGATTGCGAAAAATTGATAAGTGCGGTTGAGGAGCAGGCTCTTGGGACATGCGTGATCCACTCTATCATCGGAGAGATGTCCAGCGTAAGCTGTGGTCAAGGATAGCTTTAGAAATGGAACTTCCAATATTTTTGTTTATTTCTTTCATTCCATTTGTATGTAAACTAAGAATTTTCGAGCAGCAACAAATCTTCTACATCCATTTGTGCTGTATCGTGAACTGACGAAAATCGGCTACAGTGGACGACGGCGTTCGGCTATATTGCCGGTCGTCCGTTTGGTCAAATAGTTCGGCTGTTGAACGGCCGTCGTAGTTCGGTTCCAATGGACGAGCACCGTAACAGCCACTAAAGCCGGATTACATCCCTAGAATGTAAGTGCCTCCAAGTTTTAAGTTGATTTTCGTAGATTATTTTTCTTAGGGACATAACGCGTAGATGAGATAAACCTCCTAGTTGATTCACTTGATTGATCGATCACTTTGCTTCCCTTCTAAGTATACTTGGTAAGGTCCTTTCTCGTTTATTGAATAAAAATTTTCTTGTTTTCCTAAACTGTTATCACGCTTGAGGTTCAAACTTAGATTGGTTTTTTCGCCACTGATTATTCCTATAACGGAATCATTGACTCCCTCCTTCTAGAAGAACGACTCGTACCAGCCAATCGCGCCGGGCATTCTTTTTTTTTGTACTGTTAATTGTAAATTTGGTACCGAAATTAGAAAAAATAAACTAAAAAAATTGCTTTTCAATGAAAAATACATTCAACAAAAAGAATTTATACTTATGCGTTGTGAAAAGGTTTAGTGTTGGCTTTCCTACTTCTTTAAGCGATTTATACCATGAGATAGTCGCGAGCTAACTGCTGTATAGGTTATGTCAGTGTGAGAACCAGAAAATATTGCTTTTTATTATCTCATAGGCAGTGATTTTTTTGAAAACGGGAATCTGAAGGGTTTTAAGTATATATTTAAATTGAAACCGTGGTGTGCATAATAGGTCAGTAGATATCTCTATGGTTGGCGAGCGGCGCACTACTGGTCTGTTTCCTGATCTTCGGACCTCCTCTACAGTCGCCCAGAAGCGGATGATGGCAGTGACGTAATTTATCTGCACGCCGTTTTTTTTACACTTTATGCCACATGCTGCTAGGAGTTAAGGCCAAAAAGCTTCTCGATGAAAAATCTCTGGAATTAGTCCACTACATGGAGAATATATATGATGAATACCGCTGATAACACCAAATTTGAGATGCTTAGAGTAATACAACCCTGGAAACAGCACTAAATATACTTGAATTTAGTTTTTAGTTGGACATTATTATTCACGAATATTCTGGATCTCGATGCGGTCATATTATTCGTGAATGAAAACGTGGTTGATACATTAACATTTTTCAACATCTTTAAACATTATTATTCAACATAAAGCGACTTCCGGATGACACAGGCTTCAATTGAATCCTTTTTAAAAAGATAGTTCCTACTCACAGTAAGTTGTTTTGCAACGATCCGGATTTCGAGCCTTTTAACTCATCTTCAGGTTGAAGGAATTCTACAACCACGTCTCTCGACATGAATTGCCAAAGTGAACCCGCTGATACCTCCGCCAACGCGACGTTCCAATTAGCAGCTGATTTGTTTAATGGCGCTCAATTTGAACGTGCGAAACGCGGAAATTATAACACAAATAAATGTTATACTAGTAAATACTTAGTACTATTAAATTACTATAAAAATAATAACAATTAAAATAATTAGTTTAATTATTTGGATGTTTGATATTATTTATGTACATATTTAAAATGGGAGGTAGATCAAAATCTGTTATATTATTAATGCATTTATCACCATGTTCAATTTTACATTTTTTAATTTCAAATTTCTCAAACCAATCTAGTTCTTTCCCTTTGTTGAAACTATGTAACACTCTTGTATTTAAATTTGAATTGAAATTATGTTTTGTTTCTTTTAGATGGTCCTTAAATTCCGAAAATTTGCTCGATTTAGGCAAGTGTTCTTTTACTCTTGTTTTTATTTCTCTACCGCTTTGTCCTATATATTTAATATCACAATCATTACAATTGAGTTGGTAAACCCCGCTTTTTGCCAAGTTGTCTACTTTGTCTTTAGGTTTTGAGAGGATGTTTTTAAGTGAACCCGTACTTCTAAAAGCTATTCTAAAACCTTCTTGTTTAAAAATTTTACTAACTTTTTCCGATAATTCACCAATGTATGGCAAACAACGGAAACCTAATGATTCATTTGTGGTGGGGTGGCTGAGTCTTATTTTTGATTCGTTTAAGGTTAATTTTTTTATTTTTTTAACTAGCAACCTATCAATAAATATTTCTTGATACCCATTGTTTTTTGCTAAGGTTTTAATAGTTTTTAATTCTTTTTTATAGTTATCAGGTGTTAACGGAAGTTTTAAGATCCGGTCTATGAGCCAAATGAAACCAGCAGCCTTTTGGGTCCATGGGTGGGAAGAATCCGCTGGTATCATAGTGTCTGTAGTTGAGGGTTTTATATATCCGTCTATTTCTATTAGGCTGTTTATTATGGACAGTTTTAGGTCTAAAAAGTTCAATTGATGTTTAAAAAAGAGACGAGGCGTAAATGTAACTCCATTTGTGTAAAGATGGCAACCTATCTAAAAACTGCTGCTAGGCCTTATCGAGGTTGAAGTCAGATGTTATTTCATGCAATAACCTTTTTATATTCCTCATATTCCACTGTAAACTTACACGGTTAAAAACCAAATTTCATCAGCATATTATGCTTTAATCTTTAAACCCAACTCGAAGACCATCTTTGAGTACAGAGTGAAAGTGAATGAAGAGGGAGAAAAAGAACAGGACTCAAAATACATCCCTGAGTAACCTCACAACATCACCGTTTACACTCTATATGGCTAATCTAATTGAAGGTCAATGGAATGCATTTTATTAGACCAAGGCCGTCTCACACTGTACATGCTAATAAATACTTTCAAACTCAATAAACATGGAAGGGAATACAATATATTTATGAAACAAAAAAAATATCGGGGTAATTTACTACACGCTTTCTATACGGAGCCAAGAAATGACAGCTTTCAAGTAAGTGGGATATATCGAGCAACGTTTCTATACATCCCGGACTTAACAATAAAAATAATATGTAATGCAATTAAGTAATTGTTCTAAATAACATTCGCTCTTTGTTAAAGGCAAAAAAAAGAAAAAGTACATTGTAACAGAGCATCGTTAATCAACTTGATCCTGTATTAATCGACGTTGACGAGCACACAGGATTAACTGTTCTCGTCATGCAAATTCAAATCGAACTTAAACGGACCCAGAATTTGTTTAAGATTAGGACGAAAGTAACACTTTTATGTGACTTGCTCCCAAGAACCTTGGTTTTTAACATACCTGTTTTATCCCAGTTGAAATAAATTTTAATCTCATCGTGTTGAACGTGTAATCCTGGCACCGTTGACGTTTAATATAGCTCGAGCTCATATCTTTACTTTCAGGCCTTTCGGAGACATTCAGAACTTGAACAATTTCGCCTTTAGGAAAGGACGAACGGAGGAAAAGTACAAACGGCGAATTTCCCTAATCTGTGTCACAAAGTGTTGTATATTTTCACAGCCATGCGAATTGCAGAGTGGGCAGAACTGTCTGTTGATCCAGAGGGCATTTATCATACAATTTCCGAAAGTTAACCTGGTGAAGGTTATTCCATGACTTGAATTCCATATTGGTTCATATTGTAAATCATAATAATAGGTTAAGTTTAATTTTCCAGTTGACTTAAACGCACAGGTATTTTGAGGAAAAAATTACACTTCAATCTGACACATGTTCTATGCCCATCTCATTTTCTCAATTCCATGCTGTCCACTGTAATTTTTTTCCTTTATTCACATGCAACCAAAGCCATGAGAGCAAACATTCATTTTGTCTGTAGGACGATTGCCTTGGAATACCTGTGAGTCATTTATTGATCAAGCGCTCACCCTGTATTAGAGGAAAGTAGAAGAACAAACACCTGAAACTACTTCAGAACTCTCTTGTACACAGTTCACGAGTGATCGTATAAATAAATGAAAATTGTTTAACAAATGATAATAAACGTATAATTATTGGATATAACGGACTTCAATATAGTAATCTGCATGTTTGTAAATTCTTAGTGGCCAGTTATGGAAATGTGGTAAGTAAAGTATATAAAGTAATTTTTATCTTAACTTCAACTACCCGTTGATGTCGCTTACACGGGGGTCAAACCATTGTACAACATATTTTTCAATCCATATAAATTAAAAAGCGATGGGCTACGTCGGGATTCGAACCCAGAACCTCTAACCTGGCAAATGCGAATCGGCCACCGCGGCGCTTTAAAAAGGAATGGAAGATGAGAGATGGGAAGAAGCGCTCTTTTTAACGATCGGATCGCAACCGCTCACTCAGTGACAGGAACCAGCCCTTTTTTCATGGCTTACCGTTCGCGTGTAGTGCAGTGAAATTTACTATATCGCGCTTTTCAAATTTATCTTATCTATAATTCCATGCAACTTTGGCGGGTTTTTCGAATTTCGGGGTGCCAGCGCCAGGGCCAATCGTGAAGGTTTGTCCGAATTACAAGGTTGTGATATGAACGAAATGACGAACTGTTCAACCTTTTTCTGTTATTGCCAATTATAAGTTTCTATAAAAAAAAGAAGTTTGAACAGTCATTTTGACACGAATTGTGCTAAATTTTGAATTTTTCTGCTATTCAAGGGGGCCCGAAGTACGAGAGGAAAATTTATATATTTCTTTCTTCATCTTTTTGTATTATTTCCAATAAAATTGATAATATAAAAAAAAACAATTAATGCGTACAAAAATACTTTTAGTTTTGCGAAAGCCAGAGGCGCATCGATGTTGAAAGGTAAAATGCGGTATGAACATCAACCACAATTTAAGGTCCTAGAGGCAAAAACTCAGCTTCAATAATCAACATAAATTATTAATTCTGAAAAAGACAACGGGCAAGTTTGATATCAAAATATCTCGACAAAAAAATTTAAAAGGCAAAATCAAACTTTCCAAACTCGCTCAAGCGAAGATTTTTTCGCGATAAACTGGGCTTTTCCCTGATAGTATAATGAACAATTTTTTTAGTATAGATACAGCGACATCTGCCGGATATTTTAAGCGAAATGTATTTGGTTGTACACGGAAAAGTATCAAACGCAGTGCAAACAAAGGTAATTTTTTGCTGGTTTGAACATTCATCAGGCGCTGCTCAAATTATTGTAATAAGCTGTAAATATAACACGGATGTAGTGCCAGAAAAAAAGTCTAAACAAAAACCTCTCCAAGCACCAATAGTGCATTTACCAGGAATAAGCTCATTCTTACAGCTATAACCGTGGGAAAGCAAGAATTACAGGATTCAAAAAAAGGTCCTACTTAGTAGTAGTAGTTCTTCACCAAAGGTTTATTTACACTAAATGCACAACTTAAGAGAACATAAAGGCACAATGGATATGTCACTCTGTGGTGAAAGATGGTTGCTAAATCTTAAGACATTACAGTACATATCTTACTGTAGTCAGACTTATGATACATGCAGGTTACAAATAGTGGCCAGAAATGGAACAGAAAATCGCAGACAAAAAGCCCAAAGTAGTATGCGTTGTTTCTTATACTGCAATGTAACCTATCCTCACAGTGGATGGTTTGACAGAGAAAATTCAAGGCTTTGCAATAACATTCAACATAAAAATTAAAGAGAAAGCACAACGGAAAAAAAAACAATTAAAGAGAAACACCTGCAGCTTGGAAGGTATACATATAGCTAAAAGATGGGAAATGGTACGGGTATGGGTATAAAGGGCCTAACTATGAACACCACATGGCCTTCAGTCCTACCACAACCATCTTTCAAGCCGAAAATCTAAGCATATACTGTGCATGCGAAATAAATAACAAAAATTTCAAGGGTGCAACAATAATAATACTATTTAATAAACATTATAGCTGTTAGGTGAAAATCCTGATTTCTAATAAGTAGTTAAATCTTCAGATTGCCTACAGAGCCATATTCTTCAAGCAGTCGTTCACTCTCGAATAGACATACGGCGGAAGTAAAAAATTTGGCCAGGAATGTCTATGGCTAGACTTCTAGTCTTCATACTTTATCTCCAAAGAGAGGTATTTGATATGTGTAAACTACATCGACGATATGTTGCATTGTTAAGAGATTTTAATGAATGACTACCAAGGTCATGGATTTCTTCTGTGGTATACAGATGAAAATGCTTAAAAGTGCCTGACTATGAGCACCACAGGGCCCTCGGCTGTTTACAAACATATTTCAAGCCTAATCACTAAGCTTAGAGTAATTGTTTGCACATGATAGCCAAGTAGCTGTAAAAGAAGTACTTAAAACTAGTCAAGAACTGTCTGAATATTCTTCTAAATAGTTTAATGCTAAAGTTGGTCCCTGGGGGCGTCGGTGGCCGCAAGGTTTAGTCTTTGACACGGCGCTCATCACTGTAAGGTAAAGGTCCCGGGTTCGAATCCAGCGGCCCTGCATTCGAACCCGACATACTTACAAATGGGCTTTTTTTCAAAAACACCGGCACCCTGAGGGTTTATATGACCTCTGCTGTTGCGAACCCTCGTAAAAAAAAAGTTGGTCCCAGGTCATGGCGGAATTTTAGGCATGAAGAAGCGTACTAGCTAAAAGGGAGCCTCGGAACAACACAGCTCAGGGTCGGCAGGGGCGACGGGTGCCTTAGCAGAGTCACACGAGGGCCAGTGCACCAAATTCTGTCCGTAAAGACGGGGGAGGGTTGTATGGCCATCTGTACCACGGGGTGACGAAAATGTTTCAAAAACCAGCCCGAGTCACGTTGGGATGGACTCGTGGTGGCTTGTGGTGACGTCCCTGGCGGGAACTTAGACAGAGGCTGTCGTCTATCTGGGACCTTTCGTGAAGCTTGCGTATGGCCAACGTAGTACCCCCTGGTCCTCACGGGAGACGTTGCGACCGGACGACAGCATGTAAGCGTTGAGGACGTCATGATCATGCTACAGTCTCTTGAATGCGTAAGTAAGCGATTGGAAAAGGGTAGTGAGTCGGCGTCTTTGACTCGAGTATGCTTTGCATTGTTGTGCGTATGACCGGCGTGGTACCCTTGGGGAAGCGAAGGATCGGACCACCTAGGCTAGACCTATGGCGTCCCTCGAATGCGTGCAGCAGGTGTAGGCTGAGCTCGATAAGAGACCTCTGACCGTAGACAGTGCTCATCTAGGGGGTGGGTAGCAATCCCACTTTATAATCCGAAACCGCTGTCGGGGCGTTTCCGAAAGTTTCTACGCTGGAGGAGCCTCTACACTCAGAGAGATAGAGTCGCCTTCTCTATCTAGGGAGTACGGGGGGGGGGGCTGATGTATTTCGGCCCGTTAGCCCCTCGCGTGCGGCGTACGACCCGACGCACAATGCGGGCCCGACCATTCGGAGTGGACAAGCGGAGAGCGTGGCTACTGACCCTTAGGGGCCGGGACACCACTACACCAAAGCTGCGGCGGTAACACTATTCCGTCGTATGTGGAGGTGCGTCAGCTCTCATCTTGAGAATCAAAACGTCCGATAAGGCCATGAGCCAGGTGCGGACATTAAAGATCCTCTTGTCTTGTTGACGATGAGTAACCGGGAACGCAAGCCACACTAAAAAAGAACTGTAATCTTGGATAACGAACACAACAAATACAGGGACCAAGCATAAACCAGGCATGGGGCAAGCAGAAAGACTCCTAACAAAAGCAACCCAGTGGGAGAAAGAGACTTATTTAACAGAAAGGAATGTATTTTTACAAGACAATACTCCAGTAAAATGCTACTTTAAAAAATGGGAGTTATGTCTAGGAGAGACAGATACATAAAAACATCCTATGCAACAACGTGACAATGGGTAGGAAAAGTATAACTAAATGGTACTGGAATTTTTTTTTTGAGCTATGTAGTTCTTGAGAACACTTTTTTCTTCATTACAAATATTGGCACAAGGCATTGTTTCGAGTCTTATAATTATGCTCAGGGAAGTCTATAATATTGTACTGAAAACATATTTTTTCGGTTGATTCAGGTTGAATTTTCTCCACTGCAAGGGGTCATTATCGATTTCTCCTTTAAACATTTTGCGGTGGATATGTCGAGGTCGGCTGGGAAAATTATTTGGGACATAGAAAGTTTTATGAAGACGTCAAGTTAACGGAAAGACAGGGGGTGGTGAAGAGCCCTTATAGCACGTAAAGTGAGATCGTTTCGTCTCAGATAGGTGCCGTATGACCTTCGATCCGATCAACATAAGGGATCCTCAACTCCTTTAAAAATATAATAACATTTTTCCTACCGTACCTGAATGGGGATAATATTTTTTGGGTATAATCTAATAATTGAAGTTTTCTTGACGGTTCAAAATCAAAGAGTGAGAGTGAGTGAGTGAGTGAGTAAGAGAGGGAGAGGGAGAGGGAGAGGGTGAGAGAGAGAGAGAGAAAGAGAGAGAAAGAGAGAGAGAGAGGGTGTGAGAGAGAGTGAGTGAGAATGAGAGAGAGTGAGTGAATGAGTGAGTGAGAGAGAGAGAGNGAGAGTGAGAGTGAGAGAAATGAAATATTTTCTTGGTAGATGGCCTAAATATAATAAACTATTTTTAAATGTTATAACACACTGGATAAAATTAAAAAGACCAAAAATCTCTGGGAGACAAACAATAAATTAGTTCGTACCATCTGTTCAGTAAATATTTGATATTTTACCGACTTTTACCATTTCCGGCACATTTTTCATCCGTATAAATGGCAAAGAGTTTCCACATTGTCAACATGTGTTCTTAATATTTCCATTCCTGGTTAAAAAGTAAGCAGCAAAAAAAACTTTTGTGGAAATAAGTCAAACTATGGTTGTAAAAAAACTACTCTTTTTTCCCCCTAAGTTATCGAAAATATACTCTAAAATGCTCACCACGATTGTAGAAGAATATAATATTCTTAAAGATTCGAAAAATTTTATGAGTCGGCGTTATAATGGATTAAAACCAAGGAGATATAGATGGTGGCCAAGTTAAAAGAAAGGTGTTTATTTATCCATTTTACCCTTATTATCTCACCAAGACCTGTTGATAATATTTGGACAGATAATATAGCTTTTTTCAGTTAAATTGGTACTTTTTTCTACCAATTTAATACTTTTTCCAACTAAATTAGTGCTTTTCCCAAGCGATTTACTACTTTTCCCAACCAACTTAGTTACCCCTCCCAAGCAAATTAATACTTTTCCCGAGTATTTTAATACTTTTCAAATGTGGTGGGGTAAAGGGGGATATCAAACATAATCATACTGTCAAGAAACGAAATTTATTATTGAAAATAAGAAAATTAACAAAATGAACATTTTATTTCAAAGTTAATGCAGGGGACATCCAGCAACCGCTGATGGTAATTTCAGTATCACATCGATGACAAAATTGGAGCAATCTGTAGAATTGATGGTGATGACACTGCAACTAATCACTTCTGCAATGTCGTGTTCTGCAGCTGTCCCACCTAAAACCCTCCTAGCTGATGCGTTTATTTTAGAAAAAGCATATTCAGCTGGGTTTAACCTTGAGGAATATGGAGGGAAGTACTTGATGGTGTGAGAAAACGATTCTACAACATTGCGTACATCTTACGTTCTGTGAATGGCTGCATTATCCCTTATCAGAATATAGTTGTTCAGCTCCATTGCATTAAGTTTCTCGCAAATATCATGTAGGAAATCGCAAAATAAATTACTGTTACAGTTCGCACTACTAATTACTGAATAATGTACTACCTGCTGATTATTTATAGTAAGAACGAGAGTCGCGTTGCGACCATGAATTGTTGGTACGGTGACAACAGCTCTCGTGTTAACCCTTGAACGTGCACGTGTCCGCCGCAAATGTAAATTAAATCCTGATTCATCTATAAAAATAAATTTTGCGCGATTTTGGGGCACCCATATTTCAAAATCCATTGCAAACTGCCTTCGTTGATCGTTTCCTTCAATGATTTTCTCAATAGCGGCTAGAACGTCAGGGGTCAACTTGTGCATCCGGGGTCCACCTCTTTTTTTAATTACTAACGTACAGTTTTGAGATGTATAATTTCTGTATATACTGTAGCCAGTTCGAGTTTTTAAATTTGATTTTTGAGCTGCATCTTTGACTGAATGACCTTCTTTAACTAATTTTATAAAAAGTTCTTTTTGATGCCTTGATGTAACTGCGTACATACCCGTGCTCAGTCTTGAACGTTGGGCACCGGACGAAGATGAACCGTCTGCAGCACTGGTGATGTTTCATCATTATGACCACTTATGTCACTCCAGTCACCTCCGTCACTCATTCTATATATAAAAACTCACGCAGTGCATACAATAAGACAAACAACTGAATATTTTAGGGGTAAAGAAACCAAGAACAGGGGAAGGAGAATTTTCTAGAAATCCGTCTGGGAACGATAAATTTGCTTGAGAAAAGTATTAACTTGCTTGCGAAAGGTACTAATTTGGTTGGGAAAAATATTACATTGCTTGATAAAAGTATTAACTTGGTTGTAAAAAGTATTAAATTGGTAGAAAAAAAGTACCTATTTGACTGAAAAAAAGCTATACATAAATAAAGCACCAGACGATGAAGACAGATTCTTTTAAAAATGGAAAAACCTATTTTCTTTATTACTTATTAGTTTGTAAAAATTCTCACTCTTTCTGAAACTAACCGACGATAGGGCCATCCCTTTCTCTCATAAAGATCACAACACAAACTTGCGGTCATGTCAATCTCTTGAGCAATGGTTCACGTGGTGGAAAATGGCAATAAACGTATAAAAATGTGCACGAGTCACTTTCACGATACGAAGAATGACAACCACTGCATCATCAATCTACTATTGGGTTGTCCGGAAAATAATGCAGGATTTTAAGTTTTCATTAAAAAAAATCTATATAAAATATTCTGTTTACGTTTACAGGATTACTCATTTGTATGAATGTCAACACTTATTAATCCTCTTCCAAATGATATTGTTTGTTTACCTCTGTAGCATTCCGCTACTTGGAAATAATTCAGTCATCCTTATAATGTCAAAGCGAGAATTTCGTTCGATTTTCTTTTACGAGTTTAAACTCGGCCGAAGCGGAGCCCAAACGGCTAGAAACATTAACCAAGTCTGGGGCGAGGGTTGTGTTAATGAGTGCACTGTGCAAAGGTGGTTTAAAAAATTTCGGGAGGGAGATTTCAGCCTTGAAGATGAAGAAGGTCGTGGAAGGCCTTCCTCTCTTAATGATGATGTTCTGCGATCAGTGGTGGAAGAAAACCCCAAAACAACTGTTCGAGAACTTGCAGAGCAACTCAAAGTCAGTAAAACGACCGTCGCTGACCACCTCAAGGCGATTGGAAAAGTGAAAAAACTCGAAAATTGGGTTCCACACTCATTAAACGATCGCCAAAAAAATCAGCGCTTTGATGTTTGTGCATCACTTCTTTGTCGAAACAAAAATGACCCATTTCTGGCCAGAATTGTTACATGTGACGAAAAGTGGATTCTCTACGATAACACTAGACGTTCTGGACAGTGGCTCGACAAAGGAGAAGCTCCAATACATTTTCCAAAGCCCCCAACTCATCAAAAAAAGGTAATGGTTACGGTATGGTGGGCTTCATTTGGTTTAATACACTACAGCTTCTTAAATCCTGGCGAAACCATCAATGCTGAATCATACTGTAACCAAATTAATACCATGCATCAGAAATTGGCAGTAATGAAGCCCTCTTTGGTCAATCGGAAAGGGCCCATTTTGTTGCATGACAACGCTCGACCACATGTGTCACGTGTAACGTCACAAAAATTATTGGAGCTTGGCTATGAAACTTTGCCTCACCCACCCTACTCTCCGGACCTCTCGCCTACTGACTACCATTTTTTTAGACACCTGGACCACTACTTACAACACATAATATTCAAAAATCAAACGGAACTGGAAAATGCATTTATTGACTTTATCAATTCTAAAAATTCTGAATTCTACTCAGACGGAATTAATAAGTTACCAACACGTTGGGAGAAATGTATTGAGAGTATGGGAAATTATTTTGATTAAAGAACATTGCTTTAAAGTAACTAGTTTCTTTTTTTTTGTTTAATACCAAAATCCTGCATTATTTTCCGGACAACCCAATACAATAGATTCTCTTACCAGATGTACTCCGCTACCCGGGGCTATACGTTGACAAACGAATTATATAGAACACCTTCTGACATCTTAAAATACTCCTGTACAAACGATCAAAACTGACATATCAGCGTTATGTGACCCATCGGAATATAAATTTTTGTAAACCAATAAGTGTGAATTCTATGATGTTGACAATTAATCCGTTTACAGAAAGAAAAACTTTGTAGATGTGTTGATATGAGAGGTCAAATAATGTGGATCATTTTAGTAAGCCACGGAGCGGCGGATAAATATACGGCAGAAAGGGTACATTTAGCAACGCTAGTGGTAACGAGCAGTTTCACTTTTTTACAAATTACAATTAATTAAGGTTTTTAGTTGAGATGAAAAAAAGTTAATGGCAAAAGGAGGGAAAACTCATAAGGTGGGGTTGAGATGGGGAGTTGATGTCTGAGTGGATCGAGGTCCGATAGCTCAGGTGGTAGAGCAGCGGCGTATCAAGCCGAAGGTCGTGGGTTCGAATCCCTCTCGTGCCATTAACTTTTTTTCATCTCAACTAAAAACCTTAATTAATTGTAATGT
>NW_019392874.1:497477-563416 GCF_000648675.2 Cimex lectularius | reverse complement strand
GGAGCTTGGCTATGAAACTTTGCCTCACCCACCCTACTCTCCGGACCTCTCGCCTACTGACTACCATTTTTTTAGACACCTGGACCACTACTTACAACACATAATATTCAAAAATCAAACGGAACTGGAAAATGCATTTATTGACTTTATCAATTCTAAAAATTCTGAATTCTACTCAGACGGAATTAATAAGTTACCAACACGTTGGGAGAAATGTATTGAGAGTATGGGAAATTATTTTGATTAAAAAACATTGCTTTAAAGTAACTAGTTTCTTTTTTTTTGTTTAATACCAAAATCCTGCATTATTTTCCGGACAACCCAATATAATCCGAATTTGTCAGTAATACAGCAATGACTAGTTCGGATTATTGAGAGAGCACTATATTTAGGTACATTAGATATACAAAAATAACAATCCTAAGATAACCCAGTTGTGCTGTTGCTGCAAACATATTATTGTTTGCTTAAAAAAGGGCCCTAGTGAACGAACGAACCCACGTTACCTTTACGAAGATATCCCCGTTCTTAAAAGAGCATAAAAATCCTTTCCCCATTCATCGTAAGCCCCAAGGAAAAAGGTAGTATTTCCAATCTACCTGGCTGGAAGTCGCTACAGCCAGGTTTGTCCTTTTTTGAACAAAAAAGGCATAAATGTTTTTTTTATTTAACAGTTAGTTCAAAATTGTAACAAGTCTAGTCATTTTATTATCGTTCTCTAAGTTGTACAATTGTTAGTACACTATTGAAACATCAAAACAAAAAGGTTCTTCGACAGTGTTTTTTCACTTCAACAAGTTGTACGATGCGATCCCGCAGAAATGTCATGAAATTGGTTTTATAGGTTCAAGAGGGCAGAGTCACAAAGGGTTCATTGATGAGCGTTACGTTTTTCTCCATAGCAGTGAACGTTATCACTGACTATATCCTCCGGTTGATTTTTATACCTTGATTTACCTTTTCGTGAAAAGACAGTCCAGTGTCTGAAAACGCTGATGGATATTGATTTGCCTACAGTTTTGCAGACTGAGAAAGGCACACAGCTTCCCACATTGCTGCGTAAGTAGCGCGATGTGATCCATGGAGTCGGCGAGATTAACGTTCGATCAAAACCTAACATGGCTGCTACCACTAACTGTCGAGGTTAACAAGAAGAAATGTATATCGGTCACTTCAGATAGGGGCGCACGTAGGTTCCCATTAGTGGTTGCATGAGGCATGAGGCATGAGGTTCTTTTACCTTGCACATGGTCTTATCACTTTTGTTTATGGCAAGGTGGGAGGAAGACTTCTGTTTACAAGAGAATTGCTCTTCTCGCAAGTTTACATGTAGAAAAATACATCCCTAAATATTAGAATGAGATTCTTGCCATTTACCCCTTCCGAAGGGGAGGACATAATATTATGTAAATCTTTTAACTCTTAAATATGATGTAATACGTTAGATGTAGGTATAGCTAGTTAAATATAGATTAAAAAAACCATTATATTTCGTGGTCCGATTGACCAAATAACGACCTTCGGCTTGGGTTCGAATCCCGCTCGTGACACTGACTTTTTTTATCTCAACCAATATCTTAATAAAGAGTAATTAATTGAAAAAGATTATTACAATTGTTAGAAAGCTGAATTTATCTTCTTTTAGGCTATGTTAACAATGTATTTAGTACAATTAGTTAAGGTTTTTAGTTGAGATACAAAAAGTCAATGGCACGAGCGGGATTCGAACCCACGGTGCGGTTGAGATGGGAAGTGGTGTCCGAGTGGATCGAGGTCACGATAGCTCAAGTGGTAGAGTAGCGGCGTATCTAGCCGAAGGTCGTGGGTTCGAATCCCGCTCGTGCCATTGACTTTTTTATCTCAACTAAAAACGTTAACTAATTGTAATATATTAATTGGTCGAGCGGACCACGAAATTAGTGAGTTTACTGTATTTAATTTTGTTAAAAGTAATTTACACAGTTAAAAAAACAAAAAAAAACATTTGTCTTCTGTGTTGTGTAGGTGTTTCAAGGTATGTACAAAGTAAAAACATATCAATATATTATTCGATTTTATTTAACTAGGACAAGTAAAAATGTGCAAGACAGGGTAACATACGATAAGATGTATAAAACGTTGCGGACACCAAAAAATCCTTCACGTAAAATAGCTCAAAAAATCTGTTTTTGAAAGAACCGATTCGGATTCGTTTTAAGCAACCTTTGAAACCAATAAATACGCATTTCTATAAGAAACAAAAAATATGAATTTTTGAGTTCGATTAGCTGGGGGATTTTTTTTTATCTCTTATGCCCGTTGTTCCACTTAAAAATCCATAACTACCCTGGATTTTATGCAAAGGCAATATTATTTCAACTGTGGGACATGAGTAAAAAAGGATGATATGAACAAAAACTTTCAAAAATTTTTGTTATAGATCCGGTTCTCATTTATTTGCTCAGACTAAATACACGCTATTTTTCACAGTGTACTAAAAATTCGTAACTAGGGGTTTTTAGATATAGCGAATCATTAATTTGGGGCAACAACCTAAATTTGTGGAAAAACATTAAACCGTTTATTTACACACAAAAAAATTTCTACGCTTCTGAATTTCTGCATATACTACCCGCTTTTGCCTATTATTGTTCTACCACATGAAAACTGAATGGTTTCAATATTATATAGAGCTTGGAGACAAAAGAACCGCAGTGAAGAAGGTAAGTCATTACTACAATGGGAAACTAAGGTTTACAAGAGAACACCAATTATCAACTATAGAAGAATGGAAAATAATTCACCAATGAGACGTGTTCCCTTAATTGACCCATCTACGAAAGTGTCTAGAGAAAACCTGGAGAACAGTCAGTGCATGGAAACAGTTACATTTCGAGGATAGTCTATCGTATTCTTTTGATTTATTTCGTAATGATAACAATCTTAACGGTACTTTAAATGTTTTGAAATATGTGGAGATGATCCTAGAGTCACGAGCGGGATTCGAACCCACGACCTCCGGCTTAATACTCCGCTGCTCTAACCACTTGAACCTTTCGAATTTTCCCTCCTTTTTGTCATTTTTCAAATGTCGTGTAATTAGGATTCGATTCTCGGTGACAAATGTCGTGGGTTCGAATCCCGCTCGTGAAACTAACTTATTCCTTTCAACCAATACCTTGCATAAAGATTAATTAATTAAACAGATAAAAACGTTTAAATAAGCGACAATAAAACTACAAAATTTGTGCAATTTTAAAGGAAAAAATATTATTTACGAGTTATGGAAGACAATCAAACTTAATCCTCATCGTCGAACAATATTGATAACATTAATAATAGCATTGGTCAAACATAATTACTATTCATAACATCGAAAGTTCAACCACGAAATATGTTTGTTGGGAACAATCAAAAAAGAGCCCGTCCTCCTCGGTCGGTTTTTCGTACTTGGCTCAAACTCATGTTGCCATTATCAGAAGCCTAACATCCACTGGGAATAAATTGTATATTCCAAAATTAGAATGGAACCTTTTTTCCATCCCTTACGGACAATTTATGTCCAACAACGTTTTAGAGGTCGTGATTACATTGGCAAATGACCAAATATTTATTATTATTGCTTATTCGAAACCAATTCTTCAGAAAATCTGTCATAATTAACAACAACAATAACAAAACAATAGTAATTTAATTTTTATAGAGTGTTTTTAAAATAGACGTGAGACAAATGTGTCTAGTTGAGGTAGCGATTTTCCCTCCTTTTGCCATTTTCCAAATGTCGTGTAATCGGTTTGGATTCTCGACGACAATTGAAATGGCAAAAGGAGGGAAATCTCATAAGGTGGGGTTGAGATGGGGAGTTGATGTCCGAGTGGATCGAGGTCACGATAGCTCAGGTGGTAGAGCAGCGGCGTATCTAGCCGAAGGTCGTGGGTTCGAATCCCTCTCGTGCCATTAACTTTTTTTCATCTCAACTAAAAACCTTAATTAATTGTAATGTATTAATTGGTCAAGCGGACCACGAAATTAGTGAATTTAATTAAAATTAAATTGAAAAAAAGGAAACTTAAAAAAAAAGGAAATCGGAATTAGTTCATTTTACACGATTTATATATGTAGTAAAGCAGACACACATTGATGCCCTCGGGGTGAAGTGAAGGAAAGAGATAACATTATTAAAGTTCATTGGTCACTTCATTGGTCGGAAGTGGACAAGGAGACCCTCCTGACAATATTTGACCAGCTGTTGTCGACCTCGTTTTATGGTTGCATGGGCTATTCTTCGGCTATAAAAACGCGCCTGCAGAAGCTCGATAGTCTCTGCTATCAGGGACTACGAACGATTATCGGAATATCTGATTGAAACGGCTATAATTCAAAAATCTCTAAAATGAATATAAAATCAAACAGACCATTTAAAAGAAGAGGAACGTACCTTTTAACGACATATGTACCATTAAAATATATAAGATATTGCTATGAGAAAATACACAAAATAACAAAATCATTTGTAAGAAATTAACCTCGTTTTCGTAAATGGAAAGAATAGTCCGATTTTAATGCTTGATAGTTATAAAATGAACTGGACAATTTAAAAAAAAATTGAAGTCCAATTTTGACTATTGTCTGACCTACTTTACTTACAAAATATTTGTTAAAATATGAAAAAAAGAGGTATTCTGTTTATTTATCTTTTTAAATAATACTAAATTAGAATATTCTTCTTAGAACATTTGATTTTATATATTAACGAACAATAAAATTAGTACACCAAAATTAATATTTTTTAAATATCTAAAGATCGATTTATGCTCATTTAATTGTGACTGAAATTAAATTTTGAAAAAACTTGATTTACCCGAATAGGTTGATTTATTAAAAATTCCCTTAAGTCTATTTGTAATGAATACGATGGTATTGGAAAATTCTCACTTGCCAATTACCTAAGAAAAATTTTACAAGGACAGTCCTACCGAATATGGATGCAAAGACATGTTGATGCAGTTTTCAAATAACCAAAGAGATATTAAGTATAAGAAAACAGGATTGAATTATGTTAGATCAAGCGACTGCGACAATAGGACTGTGACCCCGAGGGTTACCCATGAACTCCCTTCAGATTCAGGTCAGTGTCAATAATTTGATTATCCAAAAGCTTTGCCTCAAAAACAGTTTAAATCACAAAGCGGCCGAAAATGTTTACTTAACGAATGACAACTTTTCAAAGTTGTAGGGGGGGGGGCATTTGATCGTTCAAATCAAACACTAAGTTTAAATTTCAGCGAACATTTAACTTAGGTACATTTAGTCTATTATTTATTAATCTACTAAAGGGATTTCCTCGATGAGATTTTTCTACAAATTGCTACGTTTTGGGAAATGCAATTTGTTAAATTTCACGTTACAACAGGGAAAAATTCGAGAACATAATTTTACCCTTAAAGAGAGGCATTCTGAGCTGTAATAAATTCAAGAGGTACGAGATTCTAGGCTATATAAGATCGTTCTTAGTCGCATATAAAAAAAATCTCACACTGTAATAGAAGTAAGTAATAGTTGTAACGTACGAGTAAATAATTTCACCCCTTTTCCAGACAGTCTGCTTTTATTTCTTTTCGAGAAACAGGTATGGTTTTCAAATGTGCTATTATCTTTTATTCAACGTGTTACACAACGTTCTCGAGGATATGACCCGATTTCCCTGCTCACGTCTCATTTTATCTAGTTAGATAATGATTAAATGCAAAAACTATTTTGTCTCCATCAAAAACAGATTGATTTTTAGGATTTAGTTAGTAATTGTCACGTTAAATTAACATGAAAAAATTACAGAGTGAAGAACCTATTGTTACCTCTAAATTTAAGTACTTACTGTATATTTTATGTAGATAGGTGTTTCATTATCACTGTTTTTCCTTAAATCTCTTGTTTGAGTTAAACTGAGTGCAACTCTGTTTCTGGTAATTAACTTAATTAAAGATTAACAACCCTGATGAGCGTAATGAGTATGACCACAATAGAAATCTGTTTTTGTAGGCACTATTTACATTTGAAATTCTTTGACGAATTTGTTGGGTACATCAAAATACTCATTACAAAAATATGCGTACGGCTTTTTTCTCCTGGTCACATCACTGACACTATGGCCAGCACTGCAACAAGTCAGGAGAAACCAACCAACCAATATGAGGGATTACAGGGCGAGGAGGTCCCGAAGCCTCGAATGTTTAAGGCAACTTGGATGGCTTTCAGGATGTCAAAATGTAGATACGGGTTGAACCGTACGGAAAGTATGGATCAAAAGTTTGTGTTGACCTTTTGGGAGGATCGAAACACTTCAAACAAAAGGAAAGTGGAGGTTAATGTGTATAGTGAGTTAGTGACGTAATAAGGAGATTTGATATATTCCGAGGAATTTTAATTGAAAACATTAGATAGGTTTTATGGGGTGGGAAAGTGTAGATATGTCTTGGGCAGTATGGTTAGGATGGATATAAAGCTTGATTTGGAAGTTTTTAGCACGGGACCATATAACCTCAGACAAAAGGAAAGTTGAAGTCATTGTGTATATTGAGTTAGTGACATAATAAGGAGATTTGATAATTTTCTGAGGAATTTTGATTGAAAACATTAGAGGGGTTGTATGGGGATGGAAAAGTGTAGATATGTCTTGGGCAGTATGGTTAGGATGGATCGAAAACTCGATTTGGAAGTTTTTGGAACGCGATTGAATCACCTCAGACAAAATCGATGCTAAGGTCATTGTGGGTAGTGAGATTAGTGACGTAATAAGGAGTTTTCACAGTTTGTCCCAGGTAGTTTAATTAGAAGGACTGGATGCGCTGGATATGCGATGATTTGGAGGAATCCCACAGTTCCAGTATGTGTAAAGCGGCCGTAATAATATCTTGTACTATGCAACGGTATAGTAATTGTATTATGATCGTGAAAATAGATTTCGGTTCTAAAAGACCTTGTATTTATTTGTTATTGTTGGTTCTTAAATTTTGTGTGGGTATTCCTCGACAGTCTTCTGTCTAGAATCCGAACTATTTGATTTGAATGGAAGTCGGTAGCTCCTTGTTACTAATGATACTTTGTACTTTATCTTTCAGTCCAATAAGCTCAAGTGTTGTGTGATGTAGGTGTTAGCTTGGATAGCATTCCGGTCAGAGGACAAGATTGCGCTATTTCGGGTAGGTGGTAATGATGGTAATGGAATGTAAAGTCAGCAGTATAAATGGTAGAAAGGCCTGGGATCAAGAATGGTCCCGTGCTATACGTGTACTGTAATAAAACAATCCGTATAGGATAAACTGAAGGCGAACAATCAGAGCGAGATTGGACTTTGAAGAAATTGTGCTGACTCTGGGGGAGGAACTGCAACGGGTAGATATCCGAAATATCTTGCTATGATACAGGATCAGAGACTACGTTGGGATCAGCATGTAAAATAAGTTACTGAAAAGAGTTGGCAATTTGTAAATATCTTGCCAAGAGCGGCCTAAGTACATTGGGTACTTGGCAGTCGGGCCTTAAAAGCTGTACAAAGGTGAGTTTTTGCCTCTGCTCATGTACTGTTTGCCTTGTAGATCAGGAGGAACCACGCAAAAATGGCGAGAGTTCAGAAATTGTTCCTACTCCAACTAATTAGGGAATATAGAACCGTCTCCCTCGACGCTGCGTGCGTGATTGCTGGAGTGAAGTCCATCTATGTGCAGATGCAAGATGATGCATGACAATATTAAACCAGGAAAAGTCCTGAACGGAGTGGACGGCGTTGAGTTGAACGAACTTGTATCGTCTCATTTCTGGCTGCTCATGGCAATGACCCGATCGTGAATGTGAAAATAGACGATTGTATTGTATGGACAGCTGTGCTAAAAGACGAGATGACCTTAGCCGAACAGAAATTTAGGCTGAAGGGCCATTGCTCAAACAACTAGGCTGAGCAATTGTCTATATTCAAGCGTCTAAAATAGACAGTAGGAGTTCTTGTCAAGCAATTAAAACAGCCACGGAGAGCCGGATAGGATACTTATTTTATCCCAGGCTTAATGTTGTATCTATTTTTTCTGGATAAGGTCGTACTCTCGTATTCGTGAAAGTGAAACAGCAGACAACATGTAAAACGGCCATTAAGGACAATACCCTAGAAAGTTACTGCCACTTCCTATGACAAAAGAGCGTGCAGGAGTTTAGTCTGTCAAAGTGGAAGGAATAACGGTACAAGACCCTAAATGTTAAATGAACGAAATATAGTTATTCAGATATCGTGAGATGCGGTCGGGTGTTATGTAGGTTTCAGAAAAACATTTTCTTTATCGTGCCAACGTTTCGATCTTTTATTGAGATCATCTTCAGTGCCTGGGATTTACAAACAATGTTTACATTTAACAAAATTGCCTTTTATATACCGACTTCCTTCCCCACCCCTTCAAACATATATAAACATAAACCAGCAAAATCTCACTGGCACTCTCAACACGACCGCAAGAATGACACAATTACACAGAAGACAAACACTTTGAGTGAGTAGAAATACTTTGATTGAATATTAAAAAAAATATATTTTGCATTGTATAAATTTCACTTGTCCACATCCAAAATGTAATTGTTATATGTAAACATTGTTTGCAAATCCCAGGCCCTGAAGATGTTCTCAATAAAGATCGAAACGTTGGCACGATAAAGAAAATGTTTTTCTGAAACCTACATCACACCCGACCGCATCTCACGATATCTGAATAAGTATCGATTAACGGTCACTAATCTCTACACATTAACGAAAGCATTCGTCCCGATTGGAGCCGCCTCCGATTAGAGCACTTCACGCCAGAGGTAACTTCAATTATATTGAACACGGCGAGATGGCAAGTTACTTGTACAAAAGCAACATGTTCCCAACCATGGCCTGTTCGTGTGAGCAAAACTCGGTCTAGTCAGCCAAGCATTTGCTGTTGGAATGCGGCAGACTTTATCATTTTTAAAGACTTATAAAAGAAATATTTCAATTTTTGGACAGCTAGTCTCGATTGCGTTAAAATCAAAGTGATTATTGTAAAATTTAATTATATTATCATTAATATGTACACAAATGAGACATTTAATTTCATTGATTCGTATCCGTGAATCCTTGAAATGAAACGTGAAATCCTTGGTAGAAATACCTCTTAATTGTCCAATAGGTCAGCTCAGCGGGCTGGACTTATTGAGAACTTTTATCGTCAAAGAGTTTTTAAAACATTTTTTTTAACAGGGGTTCGCAACAACAGAGAGCCAATTCAGGGCCACAGGATTCGAACCCCGGTACTTTACCGTAGAGCGATAAAGTGTCAACGACTTAACCGTTGCATTCACCATTCACTACATCAGATCATTATGAAAATCATTCTAGCATCATCGGTCTTAAAAAATTAAAGAAAAGAAATTACAAGGATAATAATGAAAACGTTTTTCATTCAGCTGTAGGTTATTTACTAGAAAGGGGCAATTTAACTTTCAAGTACGTCCGGGCGGCGTTGAATGAAATAAAATTGTGCTTCAACAGAAAGTAGGGCAGAAATTCAAATATCACGACAGACCTACGAGCCGGATTATAACACACATATTAAATTTGTTATTATTACGACGTACGTTAATAACACAACACTTTAAAAGGACATTGTGTAAGTTTGAAATCCCGTGGAAATGTAGCGAAAGAAATCAAGTCGCATGTTTCAGAGATTTTTATAAATGGTAACTGTGCATGATTTTTGACACAAACAAGGGCGAAATTGCGGAAAGTGGAGTTAAATTAGTGTAATATATATACACACCTTTCAAAATATGTATATCGCAATTTGATTTTCCTATTTTACGAGAACATCTGGTTTTACGTAAATCAAAAGGGGTCGGAAGTACTAAAATAGGGATGTTGTCCGACTCTTCCAATACAACTGTTTTTCGTATTTCAAGGGTTATTACTTTGTGGCTAGATGTACTTAATAGTAAATAATCAAGTACATGTCGTGTTTCTTCCATACCTTAACGATGGTGTGAAAATCAATTAACAAGGGTTATTATTAATTTGTAGCAATTGAAAACTGTTTCAAAGAAATAAAATAAAAAAGGTGGGAACACATTCCAGGATGATTTTGTTAGACAGTCCTTAGCATTATTCGAAGTAAAGACGAAAAGCGTGTAGAATTGCACGTAATAGCAGGCAGAAAAGACACGAATGACCTGATCTTGGATTTGGGAGATAAAGGCAATGAGAGGGCGGATATGTTGACCAAAAGTATTAATTTGTTAGGCCCCGAACCTATTATGACTAAGCACCTTGCTACAAAAAAAGTATACATCGAAAAATGGATCCTTAATTAGTTCAAATACTAGTTAAACATAACCCCAGGCATGAGACACGAACATACATATCATTTTGGTCTCCAAGATTAAAATATAAATCATGTAATACGGTTGAAATAAATTGCACAGCATAGGGAGAAAAACCGTATGTAAAAACAAAAAATTATATAAATTACAGAAAATATTTTTTCTCATTTACTAGATTTATCCATTGGCAAGAACGTTCGGACACGTGCCTAATATTTTTCAACCTAGTATTACTAAACCCTTTCATTTAATTCACTAGTTTTCGTGGTCCGCTTGACCTTTCATTTAATCTGTGATCCCACGTCTGTAGCTGGTAAATAATTTTTACTTCGCATTTTTATAATTTTCTGGTGGTATATGTTTTACATATTAAAAATTCTTTTTTCATCAATAGTAAAGTTTTTTTGTAACTTTTGTAAAAACGTATTTTTCTGTTAAATTGTCACTATTAGATTAATATGACGTTTTCATTTTAATCGGTTGTGTTTTCTGACGTTTTCTCACGCTATGGTTGCCGTTTTTCTTTCCGTTTCTTTCTCTTTATTTCATTCCAGCAATGTTTCAAATATTTTCACCCCGATCTATTTTTAATGTGCTTTACCACTTTAGAAAATGACATAAAACACGAACGTTTTTAATTGACTTGTTGAATGTATTTATGAGTGAGATTGAGCCGATGTGAACAAAACGAGACAACTCCATGCATGGGGGCTGAGAAATGACCTAGTTGTCGGTAGCCCCTGGAGCCTAACCTCGGTGGCAGGACAGGGGTCTGACCCCGCCCTGGCACTAACACGATGCCGGTTAAAGTAAGAAGTACGATTCATAGTAAATAATCAAGTACATGTCGTGTTTCTTCCGTACCTTAACGATGGTGTGAAAGTCAATTAGATATTTTTTATTAACGCATTAAAGTTAGATTACATGCAATAGTTAATTACATTAGTCATGAAGAACCGGAAAATAATATTAAAATTGGAATAATTTTTAAGGCATTTACATAGTAATAATACTTTATTTAACAAATAATATAAATAACAAAACATACTCTTTTAAAATACATAAGTATTTACAGCAATGGTATATCCGTTTGCGTGGAGTCGAGATTACTTATGACATTTTTTTTAATTATTATTATTACTTATTTTTATTACAATCTGTAATTATTTACAATATGTAATTTGCGAATACATGAACTTATGTACAACTATTTACATTGAGGGGAGAAAATAATCAACGTTATCCTCCCTCTTCACTTTGTTTATGTTTTTTTAAAGTTTACTCGGAAAGGAGGTCGCGGGGCCATTTCCTCTTAAGACGCCTTATGGGGTTGTAGGGATGGGTTCTATCGGACAGGGCTTGGGCAAGACTATTTGGATGGTGGGAGAGTTTTTTGTGAAACTTGGTAAATTTTTGGGGAATAAATTTTTGGATATAAGGAATTTGAAGGTCGTTGTGGTGGGTAGCATTTGAGAAATAATAAGGAGCATTTACAATGGATCTGAGGACTTTAGATTGAAAGGATTGGAGACGTTGGATATTGGAAGGTTTAGCGGTTCCCCACAGTTCTATTCCGTACGTCCAAATCGGTTGTAGTAGTGTTTTGTAAATTGTAAGTTTGTTTTTTGTCGATAGTTTAGACTGTCGTCCTATAAGTCTGTGTAGTAGACCATACCGTCTATTTAGGTTTTGTCGTGTCAGTCGTGTGTGTTGATTCCACGTTAGTCATGAGTCTAGGTGGAACTCAAGGTAGCGAACGCAGTCGGATTTGGGGATAGGAACGTTGTTGTATATCGTGAGAGGAGGTTTGCTTCGGAGTGTAAATGTGACATGGACGCTCTTGCTTTCGTTTATCTTCATTTTCCATTGTCTACACCAATCTGCTATACATGAGATATGTTCCTACAGATCTTCCGAAGCAACCGCAGGATCGGAATTGGAGGATAGTACAGCTGTATCATCGGCGAAGGATGCAAGTAGGGTGGTAGGTTTAGTTGGAATATCTGCAGTATAAAGGATGTAGAGGATTGGTCCGAGCACACTGCCCTGCGGTACTCCCGCAGCCAGAGAGCAGTATTCGGAGTAATCTGATCCTTGTCGGACCCGGAAGAACCGCTCTGTTAGATAAGAGCGGAGGATTAGGTAAAGAGTATTTGGAAGGACACGCTTTAATTTGTACAGGAGTCCCCTAAGCCACACGCGGTCAAACGCTTGTGCCGTATCAAGGAAAGCTGCCATACAATATTCTTTGCGCTCGAGGGAGGAGGATATACGGTCAACAACGCGAAACACCTGCTGGACTGTGGAATGGTGGGGGCGGAAGCCAAACTGATGATCGGGGAGATGATGATATATTGATAAACAATAATGGAATAGCCAATAAAATATAACAATATTTTCTATAACTAATAATTAGAAAGAAAAATAAAATAAAAACGAAAAGAGAACAAATGACAATCTGGTGAACACAGAACAAGATAAATATATATAAGTTAATGATGTAAATATTTCTTCTAACAAAAAAAAAATTAAATTCTTGTATCAGTTCCCAGCGGTAAAACCAGGTTTGTCGAACGAATTGTGTTAGCCGCATGCTTGGCTTATTTATAAGTTTTACCAGGCTTCTTCCTAGTGCACAGCACTATCTAATTATGGAGCACGCATCTCGGACAGAATTCGGCAGACAGTCCATTTAGCCAAAAAGTGCATTCTTTTCTTTTCCCTTGTATTGCACAGAGAGCACATTTCTGTATCCCTCTAGCAGCCTGTCAAGGGGGTAGAGTTAATGAACCGAAGTTCACCTCGGGGTTTGAAGAGCCAGCGGAGATCCCTCAGTTTTTGTGTTCTTCCATGTTTCCCATTCGTCAAGCATGACATCGGTTGTAAGAACATAAGAAACTTCTCTGTTGTCAGCGTTCGCACCAAAAACCTTATGCTTTTACCGAACCCTATATTGTGAAGAACACACTGGAATTTGCTATTTAATCAAAAATATTGTCATATTAAATTAAACCTCTGACAAGGAACTCCAGTGCTCATACCAAAAATATTTTTTTATCTCTTGAGCTGTAATTTTCGTGGGAGGGTTTAGAGTTTTATACACATATTTAAAATGGATCTTTAACGTGTGCAGAAATAAGGACCCTATACGTTTCGACTGCGTGGTTAACTACCTTAACGATTTTTCAACTGATCATAAGTTAGAAACACCAAACCTGACATCCGTATGTGAGAATGGAACGGCAAACTGCAATAACCAATTGAAATTTGGAAGATAAAGGGACTAGATCATGATTCATGAACTTAAACCATGTAAAGGTGGCCATTCACGATCGCTCCAATGGCAAAACTGAACTGGCGTGCCCGGCTGTGCCGAATATTCGACCGGTCCAAACTCCATCGCGCCACTCCAAATATCTACGGCGCGACGACGGCATGGCGCGTTCGTGAATGGGAAAATCTGGCGTGGAGGGTGGCGCGGTGGCCTGGTCGTGAATGGGAAAACCCTCGTTTTTTTGGCGCAGTCTCCGTCTTTCTGTCACTGAGCAAACATCTCCGTCTACATTCTCAAAAAGTCAAAAACGTTTATTCTTTATTGGTAATGACATCCAATCGAGATTTTATTGTTGAGGTGATTGAATTGTATGAAAGTTTACCATGTTTATGAAAGTGGTGGACAATGATTATATTACCACGATAGAAATAAAAGAAATTCGATCCTCAACCAGTTGGTCGACGTTTTCAAAACAAAGGATACAAATGCAATGAGAGATGCGGTATTGATAACCCCTAACAATGATCAGAAATCGTAGTAGAGAACTTAAGTTCTTTGTAGTTCATCCCTGTAGCGAGAAATCGTAATGTGGTTGCCAACCTTTCATGTAGTGATGATTTCTCTCATGACTGTCTTTTGTTTTCTAATCAAGGGGGTAACAAGCTGGAGTAAATATAAATAAGACGTTAATCTTTTTTTTGTAAGGTTTTGGTTGAAATGAAAAAATAGTGTCACGAGGGGATTCGAATCCACGACATTCGGCTAAATACGCCGCTGCGCTAACCACTTGAGCTATCCTGACTTCGATAGTTCGATCCACTCGGGCACCAACTCCCCATCTCAACCTACAACCTTTCGAATTTTCTCTCTTTTTGCCATTTTTTGGTGTCGGAGAGGATCGAAGTCACGATAGCTCAAGTGGTAGAGCAGCGGCGTATTTAGCCGAAGGCCATGGATTCAGATCCCGCTCGTGGCACTAGCTTTTTCATTTCAACCAAAACCTTACAAAAAAGATTAAATAATTGAAAGAAGTAATTTGGTCAATAGAACACTAAATATAATGAATAAATAAGACGTTTCATCCATCCTTAAATAGTTCCTCCAATCAGCGGGTTCAAGGGAAAGATCTTTCATCAAATTGATGTGGGTATTACGGCTTCTGTTCAGGAGCCACTTCTTACACCATTTCCTCTTCGGTTTTTTGCTTTTAATATATAAACAAACAGCAGCGTAGCACAAGAGCTCGTCATCCATTTTGAGAAGGTAATTCACTGGTTGACGTTCGGAGCGACTGGCTGTGGAGCGGTCGTGAATGCCCCTCAAATTTCAGGCACTCCAAATGGAGCTGTACGGCTTGGCGCGGTTCCATTTGGAGTGATCGTGAATGGCCACCTAAAGTATTAAGCGAAAAATTTGCTGCCGACAATTTCTACACAAAGTGTGTATTGAGTGACAAACAAGAAGTTAGCGTCACACAAAGGTAATACTCGTTTACCACTTCGATAGGAGTCCCTTTGAAAAACAATTTTTCATTCGAAGCTAGTCTGCTTCGTCTCGTATAAACAGTGACCTTCGATGTTTTAAAATTAACCGTTAGGTCGCAGTATATCGCCATGTTATTAATATTTTGTTAATACAGAGGCAACGTTATTCGCAAGCAAGACCACATCGTCATCGTACACGAGGGCATTTAGGTGCAAGCTTGATCCCTCCATTACAGGTAGATAAATCGTCAATAAAAATAGAAAAGAGAAGGGGGTAAGAATACAACCATGCATTACGCCTGATTCCGCGTCAAACCACTCTGAAATCTCTGTTTTTCCCCGTGAAACCCCGGAAAATCAACATAAAACAACAATTGACAAATAAAAAAAAAAATAAAAATTGGTAGTGTCCATAATAATTATAAATTATTTTAGAAAATCTCGCCCAAACGCATATACTAAGAACTTTTAAAAGAATAAAATTATAAAATTAATCCTTTATAGTTATTTTCTAGTCAATTTTTTTTATTTGTAGCCTATACATATTAGCAAATATTGCAAATGTGATCACAACACTTTTTTTTCACACGCTCTTAACGTGAGAATTTGATTCGAGTGGAAATCGATATCTCTTTCTTGTTGATTTACAGTGAAGGGCGAGACCGTTTTTTCAATGTGTACTCTGAGTATATTTTTCTTTGTTCAGTTTTCCTCAAATTTTTGCACCAGCCTTTGACAAGCTGGATGTTGGAGGTAGCGTGGATCGAATTAGAGGACAAAATTACAGAATCGTTCGCGTAGAGGATGATGATGGTACTAGGGTGTAGGTCAGCGGTATAAATGATATAAAGGATGAGACCAAGTATGCTCCCTTGTGGCTTGTATCGCTCTGATTTCCGGGAACTAGTCGCCGGACCATACGCTGAAGTAGCGGCCTGTTAGGTAGGGTTTCATGATAAGGAGTGGGCAGAAAGCTTTAAGTTTTTAAAGCATGCTCGGGTAACAGACCTTACCAAAAGCTTCTGCGACATCTGCTAGTCCTGGCACCCAAGATATCATCAGGTTGTTGTGTTTCCCCAGGGATTTGTAGATTTGGCATGCATTCACTAGTTTTGATGTGATTTCTTAAAAACTAATGCTTTTGTTAAAAGCAAAAGTTTTTGTTATTTGAATTTCGAAATAAACTTTTGTTACAATCGTCTATATGATTTTTCTTTCTGATCGATTATAACGGGCTTTCAAACCCATTAAAGAGTTGTATATTTCAAAACAGTATTGAGTGTGTTATTGGGTAGTAGATAGTACGATTCCTATCCTAAATTAACTTGCGCTAATCTTTTACGAAACAAACGGCGAGGGTCATCTGTTTTTACAAAAAGCATAACCCCCCCTAACGTGTCTTCCGGCGGGCATAACTCAGAAATGGTCCTTCCATCAAAATTTTCCTCTCAGTAAAAGTGGCGTAAAATAAGCTCTAGAATCGAATTTTACAATAAAAATATGGGATTCTCATTTAAAATAACAAAGTTAGTGTCATTTCCCAGCTAGATGAGAAAGTGATGTTAAATCTGTTACCACCGATTCCTAGCCAAAATTAACTTGGGGTTTGTATAAGACCATTTTTTTTCTTCATTTAATTAAATGGGTGGACTATAGAATTAATACACCCTGTATTGGGTCCGTCGCTTGTCGCTGGGGGCGTTGCGTTAGTGGGCATGGTCATTGGTCGGTTGTAGTGTTTTTGTCAGTTATTTGATTTTTATTCTGGTGTTGGTTTTGATGTTGTATTCTTCTGAACGTTTTTGTTTTTTGTTATGTAGTATTTTTAATGGTTTGAAGATTGTGTGAATGTGATTTTTTTTGGGTTTATGAGTTTTCCGTCTTTAAGTGTTATTTATTTGTATATTTCAAGATTCTCCAGTACGTTGAATTTTCGTCCTTTTTGAACGTTGTGTTTTAATGTCATATTTACTCCAATTGTGTTTTCTTTTAATACTTGTTAACTCTGGGGCTGCTTTTATATTATTTGATTTGTCATCTTCATGACAAAACAATAGCTGTTTCAATCACTTAGAAATTTTTAAAGGAACTTTAACATTGGGAAGAATCAAGTCACTAATTTAAAAATAAGACACAGGCTGTAATTCAATTTACTGTATAATAAAGAAACTACCTTTCACGGAGACATTGCACGAGTATGCCAAACAGCAAACTACAATATTCAAAATAATGTTTTCATAATGGAAAAGTAGGAGTTTCGTGACATAGTATAAACTTCATGTTCAATCAGGTCACCTCTGAGAATGTCAACCGGGATACAATTCAAAGTTTGGTGAATCCGGAGGGAGACAATTTGGCCGCGAGACACGTTCTGGATAACTATTCTTACTTTCCTTCAAATGTCAGTGTTCTTTCCATTTAGAATTTCTTTTTTCAAAACAAACGATCTATATACTTTTCACGTAAACGCGTTAAACAAAGTAGACAGGTAAAAATTTTTTCTTGACGTTTATTTAGTACTTAAATCGGATTTGCCCAAACGATATCCTGTCACCTGAAGGTTTTTTATTGAAATATTTTGTTGATGATTCTGATGATTTTTAGTTAGTGAAAAATTAACTATACTTACCAATCGCTAAGTCATTAAGCGTTCGTCATTTACCAGCCTAAAAATTACTACCTAAATCCAACGAGCCGCACCACCTTCCAAATCCCGCCATTATTTCGCTGCCAATCCTTGTTAAATTCCTTTATAAACAAATAACCCCATCCTCGGGTTATATAATATAATCCTATAACATAACCCCGACTTCTTAGGCGTAACCTACTTTCTAAAGTGTCATCGTGCTGTGGACATCATCGCATCTTCTCTTGAGAAGAAGAAATTCTGCTCAGGGGTGTTGTTTGAGGACAATCAGGCTTTGGATCGAGTCTGGCATCTGGGTTTTCTCCGCCAAAGAATGGACATCCCACCCACACTTCCTCATCTTGAAGTCCTACCTAGCCGCCAGGTACTTTAGAGCAGAGTTGGATCTTCACACTCTAATTTGTACCGAAATTTTTATCGACGTGGAAGTCCCTCCGAGTAGCTTGCTTGGTCTGCTCTGTACTCTTTATATACTGCTGATATCCCTTCCTTTTCTGACACCACAACACTAACTACGCTCATGACACTACCATTCTCTAACTCCGACTCTGCCAGAGTCACCGAACCGTCCAGACATACCTACATTCCAATGGAAAATGGTTAAAAATGGCGAATCAAATTAAAAATAACATTCACCCTCCGTCGCATCACTCTACCTCCAATCTGTTATAACCAAACTCCCCTTTCCACCGAAAACATCATCCACTACCTAGTGCTGTATCTTGACGAATGACTCACCTGGAACCATATATGATTTTTTTTAAACGAGATTATATGAATCAACGGGATGTCGGTGTTTCTGAAAAACAAAACAAAAAAAAACATTTGTAAGTAGGTCGGATTGGAATGCAGGGCCGCTGCGAATCCAGCGGGACCTTTAGGGCGCTGACACACGAGCGGTTTTGCTAGGTTGTGACACATGCAGCGGTATGATGGGCGTTTTGGCTGAAGCGGTTTTGTTTTCTCTCAGTTATTAAATGTATCCTACAACAGTGCATATAAGCATTGAACGTCGCAAGGTGTTATTTTGCAGTTTGTATAATAAGTCCTGTTTAATAAATACATTGTTCTGTAACTGTATGTAACTTCGTGTATTAGTTACAGCCTTACAGACCATTCCCCCCATGCAGTAATTTTTTTTCTTTGATGAACATTCCATGGAACTGGCTACAAAGTGAAATCTCACAGTCATCTACACACTACGTCTCATTCGGTTTTCTTTTCTCTATAAGTTTTGAAAAATAGTTTTAAAAATAAATATTTAAGTTAATCTATATTTAGATGGGATCTCGAGTAGCCGAATAAGCGTGTCAGACTCTCGGCTCAGATCCTGCAGTTGTANTACATACAGTTACAGAACAATATATTTATTAAACAGGACTTGTTAAACAAACTGCAAAACCTTGCGACGTTCAATGCTTATATGCACTGCTATAGGATACATTTAATAACTGAGAGAAAACAAAACCGCTTCGGCCAAAACGCACATCATACCGCTGCATGTGTCACAACCTAGCAAAACCGCTCCGTGTGTCAGCGCCCTTACCTTAAAACGGCTACCAGACAATAGAATTAAACACTCCCTTGACAATAAACTACTCACGTACAACACAATACCGAAACAATATGGACATACAACATAGAAATATGGGGTCGACCAAACCTTCCAATCAACGCTCAATCCAGACCCTTCAATTACAAATCCTTAGATCGATCGTCAATGCCCGATCTATGTTTTAAACATCATTAACGACCGAAATGTTCCTTTTTTAAACGAAATTCAGCTAAAAAAAATCCTACTCTAATCCCAGCGTACGACTGTACTTCCGATTTCATCCTAACAATCCTTCTCGACGTCTAAAAAGACATTGGCCCCGAAACCTGCTCTCAGAAAGACCGACTGATTAACTGATGAAGAATTCTGATATAGGAGTGCTATTACTGGATAGCATCTCGTTATTTACGTAACTTATTGCGCTTCGCCAGTTTAACTAAATTTACAAGTTTTCACGTCACTCATGGCGAAAAGAAAGATGAATTAAATTAGAAACAATTTGTTTAATGAAACACTTAATGATATAAAAAAGAAACTGAAAGTAAAAACTTAAAAGCATAAGCCCTGTACGAAACGAAATTTCAAGAAGAAAGCGCAATTTGTTGTTTGTATCTTTTAATTGTGATTTATAACTATTTATAATTAGAATTTAATAGTTTGGAAAACATAGGTTTTTTTAATTCAAAAGAAATAAACAAATTTTGAATTAAAAAATAGGCGGTATTTTTTATGAAGCATTTTTCCTTTAGATTGGATTCTGTTGATATTCCTGCTTGCGATTGAAGTTCAAACCGACGTTTGTCTCAAAGTGTGAAACGTTGTGTTTGCCCTAGGTCTCGGCAAAGTGATTCTCCTCTAAATATTGCAAGACCACTTCAGCGGATGTGGCCGATGCCGGGTTGCCCATGTCAAACCGTCTACGGCGTGCCGGGGGTATTCCAACCAATTTAAAATCATCCTGTTGGCCGGTGATCCCGTTATGTTTCACTACTGATGTGTACGGTGATTACGTTAAAACAGGATCATTTTATGAACAATTTACATATTAAATGTTTACTTATCGATTCAATCCAGAATAGTTGTAGATTTAACGTATCAACGGGTTGGAGAAAGATTTAACAGTATTTTTAAGGCAGCTGTTGTTAGTGTCAGGATACCAGATTATAGAACCGTAGGACATTTTAGATCGCATTACTGTCGTGTTTAGCAAATATGCCATTTTTTGGTTACTAATTTACCTAAGATTATTATTATGTACAGGTTTTTAAATTTATTATTATTATTTTTTAAGTGATCGGTGTTTAATAATTTGTTGGGTCCGTGAGGAGCGGTCTAAACACTTTATTTTTTACCGCGTTTGAACCTTTATTCGGGTCATCTTCATAAAGTATGATGCTATTCTTGTGGTGCCTTATTGGTTTTGGGTGAAAGCGTTATGTAATTGTTTGTGTGTTGTGTCACACGTACAGGGTGAGTTTAACTTCTGTACTCCCCCTATTTTTTTATCAGGGCATTTTTGGGGAATATCAATTAGACACGTAAACTTGAGTATTCCTTGACATTGCTGAAGCCTTTGACAGTGTTCGGCACCCCGGACTCCTGTGGAAGCTGAAGGGAATTCTAACCAGTATCTACTACCTTATCCTAAAATCGTACAGGTCTGGCCTTACTTCAGAGTTAAGCCAGGAACACACTTACCCGATGCTACGCCATGCGACGCTACCCGACGCCTTGCCACGTTTTGGTGGGGTGTGCACATCTATCCGACGCAAGCACACGTCGCGTACAGTCCACAGCGTTTATCACAATTGCAACGCATCTTTTGTTCTTAATGCACTATTTTGAGCAAAACCTTGTAATAAATTGTTAGTTAAATTTTATGAGCACAACCATCTAATAAATTGTTTGTTAAACTTAATTGTTTTAAATAAAGTTACTCCTAACCATCATAATTAAACAATGTTTATAAAAACTTATGCATTTTTGATCTCGTTTAATTTGGTTTACATTAAAATAACATGTTGTAATTAATATAACGACAAAATTACATGTACTTAGTTTGAAATAAACTACAAAAAATATGAGTGTCCTGTTCTGATGCTACCCGACATTACAAAATGGTGTAATTTTACGAGCAAAACTATGAAATAAATTGTTAATTAAATTTTATGAGCAAAACCGTGTAATAAATTGTTCCAATTTTAGTATATGTACCGCCGAAGCGAGTACAATAAATTGTTAGTTAAATTCATTATATCAAAAAATCGTATTCCGGTGTTTTGATTAATTTTCTACCAAACCATTAAAATTAATTTTTTAAATAAAAACTAATTAATTTTTAATCACAGTTAATTTGGTTTATATTAAAATAAGTATGTTGTAATTAATATAACGACAATAATACATGTAGTTTGAATAAAAATATGAGTGTCCGGTTCTTTTGTCTTCGACTGTACTCGATGCGACCCGACGAAAATCTGGACAGTGGGGATCGCAGAGCGTCGGGTAGGTTAGCGTGGCAAAGAATCGGGTAGATGCTTATGGAAAATCGGAGTTTTGATTTGCGTCGGGTAGCATCGGGTAGCGTCGCATGGTGTAGCATCGTGTTTCTGGCTTTGGACTGCGATATCCTCTATCTATCCTATCCTAGCTGGCGTATTCTTGGACCTCTCCTTTACGCAATGTATGTATGCCGACATTCTAAACCATTAAGAAACAATTCTCCCTACTATTGCTAACAGCAATCCTTTCCCCCTCATAAAGATCCAGTCATACAGAAACATTCACAACCGTGTACTGCGCTTCAACTTTTCGTCAAGAACATGTAGAATTAAAATAACTTCATTTTTCAGTAAAACTTGACGTTTGCTTGATATATCCTACAAACATTAAAGGACTGAATTTTTTATTGTTAATGGATGGGTTAATCTGCCTGCCAATATCAGTGATATATAGGCCCTAAAGATTTGTTTCGATTGTTAATTTGATTTTTTGAAGGAAACACTTGTCACTTAACTTGATGAAGATCTGTCAATTTCACTCAATAAATTGCGATGTTTTAGTGCCATGAAGAAGGCCAAATATAGAACCGTAAGCTTTTGAACTGTTTAACACAGTGTATTAATCATCGAAGGACTACATACCCTATAATATCCCAAACCAGAGCATAAGTAACTGGACGACAAATAAAAGTTTACCCGCCTCGGGATATTTCCCGAAAACCGCCCCAATACATAAACGTAAGAGAGAACAGAAGTTAAAATTACCCTGCATTCATTTTTGAACTGCAAATCTTCATTATGGAAACATAGACATCCTATTTGTATGGTTATTTTCCTGGTAAATTGAAATTAAATTTTTTTCTCAAGTTAATTAACATTTGTTTACTTTTAATTTGATCTGTTAAATTTTGTTTTGAAACCGGAAAAATTATCAAAACATTGTTTACTTAGTTCTGTTTTTATTTGTATGAACTATTGACTCTTAGACTTCATATTTAACAACTCGATATTGCCGATAGTAAGTAATGTTTTTTACTTAAATTTACCTGTTTAAAACAATAAATTCCAACCGCAAAAAATCACCCACGATTGTATTGTGTAGTTATTATCGGTTGGGTTTAAAACTACATGAATAATACGATATCCCTTCGATAAATCATGTAGGGACGCCTCTGTATTATTCAACCCACGTCCATTTTGCCTTTTGTTTTCAAAATGTAGGGACAGAGCGCGAACGTGCCTTCAAAACCGAAAGCTTCTTAAAGCTTTAAAACAACAATTTGCGGTATTATTTTCACCTTCGGGTGGACGGCAAAGTACGATTTAATTATTGAGCAGGTTTTAAGTGGTTCCATTAAGATTGCTGTTTCTTATGAATTCCGATTTCAAATCAACAAACAAAGTCTATTCTCGGATGATCTCAGAATTATGAACACAGTGTTTTTTAAATATAAAGGTCATAAAGAATTTATAAAACCAGATTGTTCTTTTTGTTTATAAGTTATAATTATATAAAAGTTTACAATAATTTAAATTTTATTACGGAAGAATATAACTCTTGCTTCTTATATTTTAATATAAAAAGACAGGTAAAAATTTATTAGATTTTAATGAAAAATATATTTTTTTAGTAGTTCGTGCATTTTCCACAAACGTTTGATATTTGCATTGTATTTCTGTACGATTTCAGATGTTCGCAGGCTTCCAGTAATGAATGTTGTTTTCAGCCTTTGTAAACATGATCAGAAATTCACTAATTTCGTGGTCCGCTTGAACAATTAATATATTACAATTAATTAAGCTTTAGTTGAGATAAAAAAGTCACGAAGATCGTGGGTTCGAATCCCGATTGTGCCATTGACTTTTTTATCTCAACTAAAAACCTCGACCAAGAAGTTTTCCTTACCATTTTCAATAATGCGCAGCAACGAGGACTACGCTAGTCGACGGAGAATCTCGATAATACTAACTACACGATATAATACTAAACGTGTACTAAACTTTGACCAATTTTATGATTTGAAAATATTTCTCTTTTTTTTGCATAAATCGTGGTAATTACATGTAATACCTTGTAAGGACGTGGTTTGACAAAGTAAAAATTTAACTACATTTATGATAAGATTTTTATATGCCTATAGAAGTCTCTCTAGCCATGGCTACGGACGTAGTATCAAGGATTTGAATGAAAATTTGTTTTGCGATACTAGGTCGAAAAGTTACACACATGTTAACAGTATTTCACACTTACTAACGGTTTTTCATTAAAAGTTAGTGAAATAAAGGCGAAGGGCAATTGCTCGTGGGCCATCTCCCGCACAGGTGCATCCTATGCAGTGAAAGGTAGCTCGATGTCAACCACATAATTAAAGGATGTCATGCCTTGGCTCCTTCTAGGGTGCGAGTGAGCATGTAGCGAGTTTCCGGGTGCGCCCCTCGAGCTGTGTGCGTGACTTGGGTCGAAGGTGGAATAATTGTAAAAGCATCCCATCAACCCCAATTAGATTATTGTTAATGTGTGCAGATCGAAGGAGGAACGTATGAATGTATTTATTCGTGTGAACGCGTAATGGATGCGTGATGTTATATTTCTCATGCGCTCGGGGCTGAAATGACTTAGCCGTCGGATACCCCTGTAATAAAATAAATCTCAAACTTTTATTTATTTCTCCGTTTTGTAATATATTTATGGTCAATTTTCTGGGTGCGGCCTTGGCATTATTCCCTTGGCTTTAGGGACAAAGATGCATTGAGCAAGTGGATGTGTTGGCCAAAAAAGGAATCAATATAAATTCTGTAGGCTCAGAACCCTACTGTGGATCAGAATCTTCCACAAAAAAGGACACATCCAATAATAGATCCTTAGTGAGTCCTGAAACCTGATGAAACAGTCCCCCAGGCATGAGGCACGCAAAGAGATTCGTAGAAGGGCAATCAGCAAGATTTCCAAAGAAATTTCTGGAAGATAACCTAATCAGAACTAAGATTCTGGTTGAACTCCGGACACCGATGCCTAAGATGGCGCATGCACCGGGTGGGAGTACAGGCAGCTTGCAGATATTGCCAGGAAGAAGAAGAGAGCGCAGAAAACTTTTTTGTATTGTGAAGCTCTTTGCAGGTCCATATTTCTGCAACTAGCAGAGGAAAAGCCTAGCAATCCAGATTCTACACTAAGAAGCCGCTGCCAAATCTATAGAGGTTGATTAACAACCTGAACAGTGAATTATAAAGACAAGAGCACAATCATGATCAGGTCAGGTCGAGGTGCAGAAGGCCTCTGTTAATCCTATTCCTGTTCTTATCCCATCCTGTTCTGAATTCCTAAAAATAAATTCTGGTAGATCAGTGGAGTCATTTCAAACAGATTACAAATTTTGTGATTTTTGAAAAAAAATTAATAGGCAATAAATTTGAGGACTTTTTTTTACAAACCTTTGTATTCAAAGGTTTTTCGGGTGCAAAGAATGAACATATAACGTTTTTCTTGCGTAAAAAATATATATTGTACATGTCCAGTAGTTTTTCAAAGTGGCAGTCTTGTCAAATGCAAAATAAAACATTTTAAACAAAACTTCTTGATCATTAAACAAGTTTTTTTTTTACATGATTTACTGTCTTTATTGTGCACGTTTTCTTGGCTACCATACAAGTCTATTTGTTTTCCAAGGAAAAAAAATCAGAAGCAGAATGCTATATAATTGGATCAGATATATAAAAAGTTACAAAAGCCAAAAAAGCTTCGTCAGGAAGGTTAAAATTTTTTTAAAACAAATCAGATTCGTTTTGAGGTCTTTTAAAAGCACTTATATGCGAATGTTTAATAGAAAATAATGAATAATAGACTTTTAGGGTGTTCATCCAGGGGAATTTTTTCTGATTTCTTGTGTTTTCCTTAAACATTACTAACTGCTCTGGATTTTGTACAAAAGTGTTGGAAAACTGCATGTCTCTTATTTTAAACTATGTCTACAAAGTTTAGATTATTTTTGTAATTATAAATGTAAAGAATGAGGGTGAAATTTATTCAACCTCTTCAGACGTTTTGGTTTATATCTCCACTCGTCAACATATCTTGTAATCCTATTAAACAGACCGCTGCTTCAGAGTGAGATTCAGCGACGGGGATTCAGATATCAAATCAATAAAACGTATCACAAGAGAACATTTTTGGTTCCAACTTTTGTACCATTACTACTGACATAACTATATATGTCAATACCATCATTATCACCAAAGCCGATGATAACACCATTTTTTTCACGAGTAAAACGTCCATGAACAATTTGAGTTTATTACATAATTGTGGCAAACATTGGAAGACAAGACCGGTAGACGACTGTGACTGGGAATGTACTCAGTGAAGGCATTGAAAAACCATCTCCATTGTACGTACTACAATAAAAATACTTTTGTTCAAATTTGGTACGTAGGACTTCCGTGAAATTAGACATTAGACGTAAAACAGGAACACACTTAAGTGAACAACTACGAAGACTTTTAAAACCGAAATCTGTTTTGACCGTCAAAACGCAAATAAGTAATTAAAAAACATTAATGCGACTATTTGAAACATACTAGCTCTGTGGGATTCTTCCAAGCCATCCAGTATCTAGCGCAGCGAGCCTTTGAATCAAAAGTCCTCAGACAAATTATCCTGGCCGTTACTTCTACCAAAATTATCCTGCCTAAACTGTACACAATGACCTCAACATTTCTTTTGTCTGAGGTGATCAGATCCCGCAGCCATTAGTTCCTCACCAAACTTTCGATCCAATCTAACCCTACTGCCCAACCCTTGTCTCCATTTTTCCATCCTGATAACCCGAAACGCGTCTTAAACGACCTTTGCCACTTCAGTAACAGTGTTCCCCGGTTTCTGTTAAGCTGTGCAATCCAGTTCAGTGACTAGGAGAAAAAAAGCATACACAAATACGCTGAATTGTATTATTTGTAATGTTTTTTCATATGTACCGGCTTTATACTATTAGAATGTTTCGAACTATTATGTGACGATATGTTTCATTTTACGTAAAGGAGTTCTGTTTATCACCTTTATCAACTAACGTAACATTTGATTGGTGTACATCATAGTTTTAATGTAAGAAATTAGAAGGAAATAACTAGAGGAAAAAAACACACGAACCTTTGGATTTTATCCACATTGAACGTTTACACAACCGTCCGAAAAGAGAATATTTCTTCTTTCCGACTATGTCATAAACCTTATGATTCTTCCTTCTTGAAGGTGGGATAATAGGTCATCTCAAAAAACCACAACCAGTTTTTATCCACACGTTTCGGATTTATTTGAATCCTTCCTCAGGTGAGTTAACGTTATTATCCCACCTTCAAGAAGGAAGAATCATAAGATTAACTGTCGAGGTCAAAATATAAGAAAACATCGTTATGTCATAAACTTTTATACATTATGCCATTAAAACTGAGATAAGTGAGAATGAAATAAAAATTACTCAAACGTTTTATTTTATTTTTCCGGTTCTTATCTAGTTATGGAGGTGATGTTTATGTCATTACCTTTAGTTTATAGAGTCCTAAACTTTTGTAAAATTTACGTTATTGTTGAAGTCTTTTCGAAGTTATTTTGCGTTTGGGAGTTGATTTGCGAATTAAACGTAATAAGGTTTGAGAAAGTATGTTATAAAGAGATTTTCTCAAATGAGATTGTCAAGTATCTGCATTGTTCTTTTGTGGGCTATTGGACGGGCTTAGCACACAGTAAAATTGTCTGTTATTCTGTTGTTCTGCACCGAAACAAATATATATTAAGTCTTTGTTCGTCGACCTATGTTGTCTCGAAAGAACGGGGAGAATTGAATGGGTTGAAAGGCAGGGTCGAGGAAAGTGAAGAATGGCCTGCGACTGGCAGTCGTTACCCCTAAACAACAACATCGTTCCAACCTGTCTCATTCACGGGTGAGTTGAGACGCGTACGAGATTCACCGCGTTCGACGACTCGTATATGTTGTTTAACACCTGTCAGCGTGTTTACCGAGGATAGGGATCGTTATAATGAACCGGATGACAGGCGTTTGACTGAAACGGGCCACCTCTGGCCTATCATCCTGGCCTCCAATCAGACACGCTAACTATATCTTCGGTGTAAGTGAGTTATGACGTTAGACCCTAAATGATTAATTTCGATCGTACTACCTCTGTTTTACACATTGCTGCCTTTATACGTTTATTGTAGAAGGTAAAATAATTTTGACGCTTATGTACGGTTCGTATAGAGAAGTTTTTCTATTGAACACTTTTATCTCATTAGAACAAATACAGTTATTAAGTGTGCTTACTTGAACACAGTGTTCACCCCAAATGTCAACATAATAGACCATACTTATTCAGAACTTATCAATGAATATTTACGTTCACCGATTCCATTCTCCCTCCCTCCAAAAGCCTTTTCACCTTCTGACGTTCATTCTACCATACAACACCTAAAATCCAAGAAAGCCCCAGGTTTTGATCTTATTACCCCAAAAATTCTCCAACACCTTCCCAAAAAGACCATCATATTCATTACATACCTATTTAATTCTGTTCTTCGTACAACCTAGTTCCCTATAGCTTGGAAACACTCGTATATTCGGATGTTCCCTAAGCCAAAAAAGCCAACACATTCTACTCTTCACAGGCCAATAAGTCTACTACCTACGTTGGGTAAAATTTTAGAAAAACTCCTACTGAAAAGAATTCTTCCGATTCTAAATTCTCAAAACATAATCCCAGCCCATCAATTTGGTTTTCGCAACCGCCACTCAACTGTCCAGCAGCGTCACCGCGTGGTGGACATTATTTCATCCTCCCTTGAGATGGGACAGTACTGTTCCGGAGCCTTTTTTGACGTAAGCCAAGCTTTTGATCGGGTTTGGCACCCGGGCCTGCTGTTCATGCTCAAGGACATCCTTCCATCCACCTACTATCTCGTACTGCACAGTTACCTCACTGACCGATTCTTCCAAGTCATCGAAGGCCATTCCCTCTCTTCGTATTTTCCTATCCATGCTGGTGTTCCTCAGGGTAGCGTTCTGGCCCCTACACTGTACCAGGTTTTCACAGCTGACATGCCATCTCATCCCGAAACCACCACATTCACATTCGCAGACGATACGGCAATTCTCTCTAGCAACTCCGATCTTGTCATTTCCACTCGAAACCTCCAACAACACATCATACTACTAAAGTCTTGGTGTAAAAAGAAAAGGATAAAATTTAACACAGAAAAATCCACCCACATTACCTTCACTCTTCGTAAAAAGATCTCCCCCCCTGTTTTCTTAAACAATACTCCCCTCCCAACTGCGGACAAGGTGCGGTACCTCGGATTGTACATCGACAAACGCCTGACGTCGAATCCTCACACAAGACTGAAACGTCAGGAGGTTATGACACGATTTAGAATTCTTGCACGACTTCTTGACAAACGCTCTAATTTACCTCTCGAAAATAAAAGGCTGCTTTACAACACCATAGTTAAGCCGATTTGGACTTACGGACTGGAAGTGTGGTGTTCAGCCAAACATTCCAATATCCACCGCATTCAAACTGCCCAGTCTATAATACTACGAAAAATACTAGATGCTCCATTTTATGTATCGAACCAAACTACACATACAGATTTACATATTCCTTTCGTACAAGATGAAATACGTTTCCGTTACCGTATATTTCATAAAAACCTCCCAACTAACGTAAACCAACACATCAGAAACCTCGAATCCCGACGAATCCCCTCAAACCCTCCTCGCCGATTGAAGAGACAATGGCCGCGAGATCTCCTAGGAAGTGATGATGATGACAGTGAAAGTGATAATGACACACGTATCAATTGAACAAACAATATTATTGTAACATTGGAGTAATACCAATGGGTGTTTTCTCCACACTGGTTTCGATTTTGTTTTGTTTTAATTACCTTTCTCACTGTTACTTATTACCTACTTTAAGGTAGTTGTAATGTACAACAAATTAAAAAAAAAAAGATGTTCACTGTTACAGTCCTTGGCCATGTTGGGACTGAGTCTGCCTTCAAGAAAATTTGAGATCGCCTGTAAAAACATAAATATGTTGATCTGTAGACTTATTTAATATTATTTTGCGCTCATTAAAATAAGTCGAAAGGTCGGCAGTAGCAACTAAATTTGTTTTCTTCGTCAAGACAGGATTTTGATTTAGAGTGTTCATAAAACTGAACTTCGCCAAAATGACACTTCTAATAATGGGACAATTTTATTTTCTCCAGCACTATTGAGTACGGAAGCGAGTATTTGGGTCCCTTGTTCCATTTCTTGGAGGAAACGGGGTCGTTCTATTGTATATAGTAAAAATAGTTGTGTCTACCCAGCTTGTGTCGAGAGAGAACGTATTTATTAGCGTGAATGTGTGATGTGAGAGGGTCAATGGCGGAATATCGAGTACCCGATCAACCCTCAATTAGATTAGTTGTATAATATGTGTACAGGGTGATGGAGGAATATCGAGTACTCCACCGACCAATGAGCATGAGTGCAATGTACATAGATGTGAATGTATTTATTTGGGCAACTGTGACTTTGACCCGTTGATAGCCCCCCCTCCCGTGGATGAGTGATTCTAGAGTCTGCGGCAATTTACTGTAAATAGTGATAGCTGGAATTGGTGGACTACGAAAAGCCAGTAGGCTCAACTCGGCACATGTTTGTACGTATGTAGGTACATGTGCGGATTATGCAAACCAAATTCCAAAAAATTCAGCACTACAGGATTTAATTGATCAAAAAAACCACTTCTACTCCCCAAGCATTCAAATAAACGAATACGATTCCTCCATTTATCTATTTTTCTAGTGTAAGAAAAAAGTTTCTGTATGAGAAAAAGGTCGAGTCCATTCAATACCTGAACAGAAAAATTATTCTCCGTGTATATCCCTGTACATACATCTGTAATAAAGTACAAAACTTTTCGGGATAACATGTACCTGTCAGGTATTAGGAAAAAAACAAAACGACTCTTGTTTTGGTGCAAGGACACAGAGCAGAGGGGCAACGGGAGGCAAATAAATTGGCCAAGAAAATGTCGATGAGGGCACCAATCGTTCCTGAACACTTTTGTAGCAATATCATATTGACAAAATCGTTGATTCACGAGACCAGGCGTGAGGAATAAGTCCTTGGTTCAGTGAAAACTATTCCTAGATAGAGGCCTGTGAAAAACGTCATTAAAAGAAAACCAACGCACGTGAAGCAAATTAAAAGACTCGGAACAGGAGAAACAAGCCTGTGCAGATGTAGAAGAAAAATGATGAAACGTGCGATATGCCCCCTGTTGGTAAGGCATATACAGGTAATGATTTCTTAGGCTCTTCCTGATTTTAAATTTTAAAATTTTCGTGGCGTATTATGTTTTCTATTTTAGAGAAAACACGATAATAATCGTTGTATTTAACCGAAGCAAAATTATCCTGTCCTGAAGGTTTAGCATTCCAAGCGCTTTAATTTGTGTTTATGGGGCGTCGGGGGCCGCAACCGTTTAGGCGTTGACACGGGGCTCATCGCTGTGAGGTCCCGTACTTACATATAAGCCTTTTTCAAGAAAAAAGTAAAACAAAAATATTTTTAGAAGGTAGAATTTAGAAGTAGAATTTTTATTTTTTACGTTTTATAGTCATGTGGTTAGTAGATTAAAGGTTAGTAGATAGTATTAAAAATTGCAATGTTTTATATATAAAAAAATTAAATTGTATTCAACAGACAGTAAAAAATCTGCACATTATTATAGATAGCGTGAATATTTTTCTTTTTAATACAGAAAACATTTATAAGAAAATTGTTATGCAGATATCTTTATATGATGTTTAAAAAATTATACCCATTAAAAATTCAACACTATGGTTCTAAGTGATCAATAACAAAACACCTATTTAAAAAAAAGGGAAATGTAAAGTATAAATCACCCATATAAACTCAAAAAAAAAATCCTACTCCCACAGATTTATGGTGCAAACAAAGAAGACGGAGAAGCATTTTCACTTTGAAATCCTTTCCGATCGGTTATATTGGTAAAATGAGAAAAAAGAGCCTCTTCTGACAACTAAGGCATTTTACGACTAGAACCGTGATTTCTATTAACTACGCGAAATCCTTTTTTATCTCTATCTTTTTTAAATCATAAACTGGGCTTTTACAGTATCTTATTTTTAGGGAATCTAATCGTAGAATTTGAAAGCTTTTAATTTGATCTTTACCGAAGGGTTTGATCTGACTATTCACCCTGGGTACGTGTGTCAGTTTCGTTTCAGAAAATTAAATAAAAATTTGAATAAAATAAATAATAAAAATTACATAATAATTTTACCGAATAGTTTTATCCGACGCAAAGATTGCAGTGTGTTTTAGTAATTTCAAAAGCTCGAAAAATAAATAATTATTAACTAAATTATACAAAAATCCTTTGACTCTCACATTTAAAGTTCAAACATTTTTTAAAAGTTTTTTAAAAAATTGTATCTTGTACATAGTAACACATAATACAAATGCGGTCACAGTAAGTTTGTCCATTATCACCCTATTAATTGGTGCTAGGTTGTTTTATATTTTCAGATAATTAAATAGAAATTTGCAGGAATTTAAATGTATTGTTTTACTCGACGCATAGATTTATAATTTTTTTATTTAAGAGACGTTACTTCATTTATAGTATACAGTAAATAGATAAATAAATAATTCTATAAAAACTATATATAAACATATCTTTGGTGCCAGGGCACTGGAGAATTTTGCGTAACGAGAAAGCAGACAGACTGGCCNACAGTTAGTATGTACACATGGTGTCCTTTCTAGATGGACCGGCTGAATTTCTCTGGAACCAATGACGCTATCAAAAAAAAAGTTTTTAATATTTTTTAGTCTAGTTTCAAATTTTTCCCTTTTTTTGGAGGAAAAGGTGTACAGGTTACATCAGGCCAAGGTCAACTTCAAAATTTCAAAAACAACATCCTGACAGAACATTTTATAGGATCTTTTATGCTGAGAAAATTGGTGTAATTGGATTTTAAATTGGTTAAAAATTGACAAAGTTATGTCTTAAAGTTTGAAAAAACACATTTCGTTTGTTTTGTTGTTAATTCCAAAAATTTGCTTCTTCAGTAAAGCAAACATTAATTGCTTTTATTGTTTACTTTCCGTCATTGTTTGTCAAACTCGCGTTATGAGAGCGAATATTAATTCCTGAAAGTAAATAAATTTACAATAGTACCTATACGTTTCATTCATTATTTCATTCAAAATGAACCGAAGAACAGATTTTTCCGAACAGCGACTTGATATGTAAGATTATTTTAAAGTGGTGGTATTGCGCGTCGTGCAGTCGAGTTGTACTCTCAGAAATTTACTGATCGCCCCAGAGTAAACCACAAAATGTTTATTCTTGTTGCCCGCAATATGAGCAGATACGGATCAGTTGCTCTTCCATCACCAAGAAACGGGCAGCGTAATTTCGAGGAGGAGCTGAATATTTTACTATAATGCGTATCGCTTTCATCCAGGAACTTCGGGACACTGATTATGACAGGCGTGTCTAACCTTCTTGGAGAAATTATATATATAATATACAGGGTGAGTCAATTTTCGGTGCACCATTGGAAAATCAACGCGGGTGCGTTTAAATCTGACTCGAGGCTTATTTCCTTTGATTAATATGTGAATAAAAGAGAGTCAATTTTCGGTGCACCATTGGAAAATCAACGTGAGTGCTTTTAAATCTGACTCAAGGCCTATTTCTTTTGATTTTAACATTAAAAAAAGGAAGTGAGTCAATTTTCGGTGCACCATAGGAAAATCAACGTTGGTGCGTTTAAATCTGACTCAAGGCCTATTTCTTTTGATTTTAACATTAAAAAAGGAAGTGAGTCAATTTTCGGTGCATCATAGGAAAATCAACGTTGGTGCGTCTAATTATGACTCGGCACATTTTATTTTGTTAGTCTCGTACCAAAAAATAGCCGAGTCATTTTTCGACGCACCATTCGTTACAAATTAGTTTTAGTAGGTTGGAAGGAAAATAAACAAAACCAATATTATTAAAACATTATTCGAACACAATGTAAAAATTAAAAAAAAAATATTCACAAATTAATCTGATTAAGGTTTAAGAGTATTTTTTTCGTCCGATCATCGTTTTACGATAGACTAGGCTACTGTATTGCAGCAAGAGGTCACGAAGAGTCCTTTCAAGATCGTGGAGTGTATCAGGAAGTGATGAACGTACTCTTATCCGCTTTTTGAGGTTATCCCATAAAAGTTCCATGGAGTTCAACTCTGGAGAACCTCATGTTATGCTGTTTTATTTTTTTTTTTATTTTTTTTTTTCCGGGGCTTCCGACATCTAGGTCATTTCAGCCCCCACTAAGTCTATATTCTATACACGTTCATACAAATAAATACATTCATACACATAAATACATCCATACAGTACACTCATTCCGTTTGGTCGGTGGAGTACTTGATATTCCTCCACCGACCTACACTTAAACTAAACTAGATTGGGGTCGATGGGGTACTTTTATAAATATTCCGCCATCGATCCCGAACACACACTCACCCGCTTTCATCGTTCGAGGGGCGATGATGACGTTATATTCACCCTCACCCCTCGCCATTCACGCTAATAAATACATGCACACAGACAAAACATATAGACACATAACACATAAGACATACTATATACAATAAAAAACCCCAATTTCCCCTAAAAAGCGGAACAGGGGACTCTGAAACTCGCTACCATGCTCGAGGACTCTTCTTAAATCCGGCGGCATGCCTACACGCTCTCTGTATGGAGCCAAGGCATGACACGCCTCTATTATGTGGGACTTTCTCTGCATAAAGGGCACCTGCGCGGGCTTTGGCCCAAAAGCAGGTGCCCATGTGTCAACCGAGTATGGCCAATCCTCAGTCGGGTGAGGACGATCCCTCGTCTCCTGCTCAGATTCTCTGAGGGCCATCTACCGGTCGTGCTCTTGACTCGCAAGAGCCTCTCCGACGACCCCGCCCACTGACGCTGCCACATGTTATGCTGTTGAAGGTACGTTTGTACTATGCGAGCGACACTTTGACGGGCATTATCGTGCATTGCATCGAGGATAGGCAGCGCATGATGTTCCAAAATTTCATCCACATAGAGAGTGGCCGTCAAAGACCCTCCACGAACAACAACCAACTCTGTGCGACTTTCGATTGAAATTCCTACCCACATCAACACTGAGCTATGTTGACAAGGTTGGCTCTGGGACACATTACAAGCTTCGTACCTTTCATTTTGCCTTTTCTACACTCTTTCGCGCTCGTCTGGAGAACGTAGAGCAAATGCGAGCCTTTCAACTCTGTGTGTTCTGGTCAATTCTGGTCCTCTTACGGGGCGAAAAGCCATCAGCCCATACACATTTAATCTTCTTCGAGCAGTGCATTCAGAAATTTGACACTTCGAATTTCCTAGAGCTTATGAATCGCTTGAGGCTAACCTCCCGCCTATTTTCCAGAGTGGTAGAAAGTATGCCAAGGCGTCTTCGAGATGTAATTAAGACAACAGGAGGAAATACGCGATATTGAAATGCTAATTAAAAATCTATAACAAAATTAAAACAAATTTTATTATCGGTCTGTTTATTATCTATATTATTTTATTTTATTATTCTCTGTCCGTCTTTTATTCTTTTTCATTTTCCTTAGCAATTTACATTTTTTTTTTTACTTTTTTAGACAAAGACTCAATTATTAAACGTTAAAAAACGGGAAACTTTGATTAATATATAATATATATAAATCAAGTTATATTACAAGTGGGTGGAATTTTTTGTCTGTCAGGTGTATGCTGTATATATTGTATACAAACCTTTTTCACTTACATATATACGAGGCGGCTAAAGCCGGGACTTTAAACTTCAGGGACTTCCTTTTGGGCCCGCGTACATGTACGGCATGCAGAGGGTGTTCTAACTTCCAGGAATGAAGAGCACTAGATAATATTGGAGATAGCACAATACAGCAATATTGGCCGTGGAAGGTCGTAACGAGGCTAACTTCATTTCTGAGTCGTCTCTGCGTATTCTTCGACTGTATAAATCTTTTTCTTTAATAAATGCACTGCCGTTTCAATTTCGATGTTTTTTCCAAGGATCTCGGGCCTCTTCGAAGAAGATTTGTCTTCCACATAGCTCTCAAATTCTATAACGCCGTTTACAATTTTTTTAAAAATCAGCCTTTTAATGATGAAGCAGACATGTTTTTATATTTCGTAATATTTACGCTGAAAAGTAAACAATTGAATCAGAAAACAAAGAAAGTCGTGAAATAGGTATGTTTTATTTCCAATACCAAATGAAACCCTTATACATCGAAAATATACATGTTAATATTCAATGTTGAGTGACATTGTTTGGCATCTTCGTTAGAGCAGTGCACGCGGATTACATTCATACCTAATGCTACATTCTGATTGCCCAAAGGACATACATTAATCAGATAATTTCATTGCGTAACGTGTTAATAACGAGTTCTAATGATCTTTGTGACAAAAAGTACGACTCAATTTATAAACGATGATTGGCGTATTTATTGTCCGCCACTTTTCATGCGTGTCCCAAAAGTGATTAAACAACAAATTAATAGAATCGAATATAATTGACGTCAGCGATTCAAACCAAAACCGGAATTCATTTCACCATTGATTTATCACCATAATTTGGTTACTGGTATTACAAGAGATTTAAAACTGGGTTTAATTTGGTAGGCAATTCACGAGGAAAATGGTCATTATGAAAATGATTATTTTGGCAATGATTACAACAAAAGTAAAGCGAAAATTCGCCAAGAAATTAAACGATCGATACACTAAAGCAAAGGAAGGAGGTCCGAATTTTCCTTTTGTATCATCTCATGGATAAATCACCGTCATACAAAGAATTTGTTCATCTATTGGCTATAATCAAGATAATGATACAACTAAAGCAAAGGAATGAACTATCATAAAATGTGTGGTGATTAGTGACCGTTAATCGATATTTATTTAGAAATCGTGAGATGCGGTCTGGTGTGATGTAGGTTTCAGAAAAACATTTTCTTTATCTCTTTATCGTGCCAACGTTTCTATCTTTATTGAGATCATCTTCAGGGACTGGGATTTACAAACATTGTTTACATATTACAATTTTGGATGTGGAAAAAGTGTTTGTCTTTTGTGTAATTGTGTCATTCTTGCGTGTCGTGTCGAGAGTGCCAGTGAGATTTTGCTATTTTGTGTTTATATACGTTGGACTTTGAAGGGGTGAGGAAGGATGTCGGGAAAGAAAAGACATTTTTGTATAAGGCGTCGGCTTCTTTGAGGTGAAAGGAGCCGACGAAGGGAAAAAAATGTGTTGGTAATGGTTCGGCCAGATTATCCTNATGATCTCAATAAAGATCGAAACGTTGGCACGATAAAGAAAATGTTTTTCTGAAACCTACATCACACCAGACCGCATCCCACGATTTCTAAATAAATATCATAAAATATTAACATTAAAAAAAAATGTATATGCAGGGTGATTTACAAATGATGTGAAAAACCAGGAGGTGGTTCTAAACAACAATGAAGTAGACCCGTTTTCTTTTGACCCCGTCTGATTCTCAATTATAAGGATGATTTTTTTTTCAAAAAACGAGAATAGGAAGAGCGGTCTCATTAAAAATGGCTTAACTGAATAGTGCACCAACCTAGTCTTGAAAGCGGTGTATGGCTGAAAGCTGTCCCTGATGACGAACTCCTCGGGAAGACTTACTCACACTCCAGACTCAAGGGACTTATACCAATATATCTGACTCTCCCACATAGGTTCTCGTTTTATCCTTGCCTCTGATTCCGACTTGGACTCTGACTAACTAACTCTCAACTGTCTCTGATTCACGGTCTGAGCATCTGAGTCCGTTTCAACTGACACTGACTCACGTACGCGGCAACTGACTCCATCCAAGCTAACACTAACTAACGGTCTCTGCATCTCTCTCCATCTCAACTGAAACTCACCCACGGTGTCTGCATCTCTCTCCATGTACACTGAAACTCACTCACGGTCTCTGCATCTCTCTCCATCTCGACTGAAACTCACTCACGGTCTCTGCATCTCTCTCCATCTCAACTCAAACTCACTCACGGTCTCTGCATCTCTCTCCATCTCAACTGAAACTCACTCACGGTCTCTGCATCTCTCGCAATCTCAACTGACACTGTCTCAGGTTTTGTGTTCCTCTATGACTGACGTTGTCTGTTAAGCTGGCTCATTTAGATCGTTCAGGCATTTCGCCATAAGTTGTATAGACCCAGCGATAGGCAGACCAGAATGATCAATAACGGCCAAATAAACAGCAGTTGTTTGGTAGATACTAACATTTTCACAACTTTGAATAGACGTTAGGTAGTACTAATCGAAAATCGTAAAACCTATTCGCCTGGCTAAATTAAAACAATGCAAAAAATTTCTGAGGTTTGATTAAAACGGAATATTCGTGAGATAGATTCTCGATTTTTTTCTTCGCCCATTCCCGTTCTCTCTCGTTCTCCGCTTTCTGCACTCAACAAAGCCTAGTCGGAAATAGGAAAACCCAATTTTCTTCCGGTAGTACGAAAGGTATTTTTGTTTCTTAGAATAAAAGAAAAAAAGAAGAACAGTATATTTTCGTCTTCGGGCATTCCAAGCGAATGACTTTATTTAGCATGTGCAATCGTACTTCAGCATCAAAAAGAAAATATAAATAAAGTGTTGTTTTCAATTCTCGAATCTGAATTTTTTTCTTCTTAAATTTGCCCTGCCAGGTTGTCCATCCAAGCTTGAAATATATTGTTAATTGAGTAACATAAGAATATGAAGAAATATTGTACGAAAGGGTATTATAGGGGGATTCCGTCGTATAATCACCTTCGTCGTATCTAACAACATTGAATTATACACGGATGCAACCTTACTTAGTAGCCATTAGTTGGTTAATAATTTGGCTTAACCGGAATCTGTAATAGCATTAACAACAAACTGGCGAATAAATATGATTATGCAGACTTTAAACTGCGTAACTTGGATACAAAGTTAGCAAGAATGGGTCAATTGAGGTCCATTTTGTAGGAAATGTGTCTCACCCATAAAAACTTAGAGATGTTTGCTTTATCATAAGACTATATATTTTTTACCTCTTTCTAAAAACATCCCTTTCTGTTCCAGACATTTTTTTTCGAAAAATATATCTTTCATGAAGGTTTACATTTTGATTGCCGTTTACATTATGCATTATGTAAATTTCTTCAGATGACAGTTTCCATGTTTTGTTTATTATACAAAGGAGAAACGTTTGAAAGAAAAGCAATTCAAAAATATTAGTTGCTCAAAAAATAAGATAAAAGACTTAAGTTTCTTATGTATAAAAACATGCTTAATGCATGATTGGTGTCTATAACACCAGAACGACATCAACGGTTATTTACGACAGGTAGGTTAGAAACACGTTCAGCCGAGTTTGATTGGCTCTCCTCTCTCAATGAATATTTAATTCATTTAAATTTTAATAGGTTTTGGTAAATCTACGATAGCAGAAGATAAAAAAGTTAAATTTATTTTTTAAAATTGTAAATACTCCCTTTACACACGTGATCTCTTTGAGAGCCATGACTTTTCTTATAATATAACCTTTTCCAAAAATTGGCCCTTTTCACAACAAACAAATTATTTACCAGAAAAACATGGACGTTGATTAGGTGTGCCCTGTTGTGGTTATTTTTTTATATATATTTATTCATTGTATCTGTGGTTTATTCTATTAATTAAATATTTTTCGTTTTGAATTCCAGGTCTGTACCGGCAATATCTTCACTTCTATTCTCAACCAATAGAAAAGGTATGTAAATTTATTGACAATTCATTAACGTCTGAATTGTTTTTTAGATAAAAATTAACTTATAGTTTGTCCGTAGTTTGTGTCTATTTTTTTTACATTTCTTTAATAAAGTGGTTCTATTAATAGTACATACATTTTGAGAGCATAGTAGATAGAAATAGTGTAGTAAATTAATTTTTTAAATTATAAGATTTCTTATACTGCTGACAATCACAAAGTTATCTCATTCCTGTTAAACTAACATACCTATTTAATGCTGCAATCAGACTGAAATATGTTTCCCAGCATCTGGAAATTCGCAGAAGTCATTATGATAAAAAAAACAGGAAAACCAGCGAACGAGGTCAAATCATATAGACCAATATCGCTACTACCAACAGTGTCTAAACTCTTCGAAAAGTTATTATTAAAACGAATAAAACACATCGTTGAAAAAAAGAAAATTATTCCTGACCACCAATTTGGATTCCGAACAAGACACTCAACAATAGACCAAATTCACCGAGTAACGGACGTAATAGAAAAATCTCTCGAAGAAAAACAAATTTGTTCTGCTATCTTCCTTGATGTCTCACAAGCTTTTGACAAGGTCTGGCACGAAGGACTCATCAATAAACTAAAAGGTATGCTACCAAAGCAGTATGTCGATATTATCAGTTCCTACCTAACTGACAGACTGTTTAGAGTCAAACAAGAAGATCAATATTCAAAATTAAAAACAATAAATGCAGGAGTGCCACAAGGTAGCATATTAGGTCCACTGCTTTACTTGTTATACACCAGTGATTTTCCGAAAATAGATGGAGTAAAAATTGCAACGTTTGCAGATGACACAGCGGTGATATCACTAGGACCGACTATCACCCACTCAACCGAAATCCTCCAATACGATAAACGAATGGACAAAAAATGGAAAATCAAGCTAAATCAACATAAATCAGTTCATCTAATCGTTACAAACAAAAAGGTGGACATGTTCCGTCGCTCACAATCGATGGAACTACTATACCATACAGCAATACAGCTAAATATCTGGGAATGACCTTAGATGGCAAGCTGAGATGGAAAGAACAAGTGAAGAAAAAAAGGACAGAAATAGGTTTAAGGTATAGACAACTATACTGGTTGATAGGACGTGGCTCCAATCTTGCAATACAAAATAAAATATTATTATATAAACAAGTCATAAAGCTTATGTGGACATATGGTATTCAACTATGGGGTTGTACCAAACACAGCAATATCAAAATCATACAAACACTCCAAAATAAACTCTTACGTAACATGATCAATGCACCTTGGTACATAAGGAATAAGGACTTACATAGTGATCTTAAGATCCCTGAAGTCACGGCGGAAATACAAAGATTTGCCTCCAAACACCAGGCTCGCCTCAGCCAGCACGAGAATGTGGAAGTGACCAAACTTTTACATAACCGGAACATGGTCTGAAGATTAAAAAGAACAAAGCCATATGAACTTGTGTAGTTAAAAGTGAATAGTGAAATGTAAATCTTATTGTACCAATGGGTTTATAAGAATGTAAACATTTATTTATTCTATAATATTATTTTAAAATTAATGGTTGGTCTAATAAGACCAGTTTTAATAAATAAATTTAATTAAAAAATAAAAAAAATATAAAAAAATCCTGAAGAATGCAAGTTTTAACCTAAAAATAATCACTCTCATTGCTTCTTAAATCCATTTTTATTTCAATATCATTCACACCCTTTACAACGACAAGTCTAATTAAGAGTCGATGGAGGATTAAATATTGTATCATTGACCCTCTTGTACCACACATTCATGCTACTAAATACACTCATTCTCAGAATACAAAAATTAAACAAAGAATGAGACCTAATCAAGGACCATATACTTCACAGGGACATGCTGCAATAGAATACTCAAATAACAAAGAGCAATTAAAGCTTCGGGGGGAGCTTCAGGTAGACAGGGTTCTGGGCATGCTTCTTGATCCCATCAGCCCTAAATTCAGATTTGAGAAAAAATTCAAATGAAAATACTTGGTAGAGCAGAGAGTGAGTAAGAGATCCTAGTTAAAGCGGACCATATCGGGAATACAGGTGGCTGCAAAACAGATCATAGGTCAGTATTTGGTTTTTACGGAAATAAACCAACGACTAGAATTCATGTTGCCTTGGGCAATATGCTACTGTTTTTCAAGTGGAGACTGTGGCTATTGAACACTGTATCAAGGAGATTAAAAACCTTGGTGCTGTTAAATGAAGAATAACCATCTACTCGGACAGCCAGGCGGCACAGGCAGTTACCGCATCGGTGGTAAACTCCCGAGTCGTTTGGGATTGTACTTATACCCTGTTAGAGATTGAGGAAAACAACAAAATTATCTTCGCCCACCAGGGCACACGGGGTAGAGGGGTAACGAAGAGACCGATAAATTTGCCAAGGAATGTTCAATGCGGATACATTTTAGTCCTGAACCATTTTGTGGCATATCAAACTGAAAAGACGTTGAGCAGTTAAAAAAGGTTGAGTAATTTTGGAGTATAAAACACTAGTAAGGTGACTGCATACAGGGTGCCTCGTAAACATTTACTACTACTTTTTATTACTCTAAGTTTCAATATTTCTATATAAGTTTCAAATTTTTAGCTATTAATTTTTCTAAACAATTTGCAACCGAAAAATCAAATTTTTATCAATTAAACTTAAATTTACATTTATGCTAACCGAACTGTGAAAAATTAACTATGTGTTTAATGCTCCTTGGTTAAAGCACTAATGGCATGTTTTGTCAACATTTACAAAACCAATAAAATCTTACCTAGTTAATAAATTGGAAACTCCTAAAATTTCATCTTCAAAGTACTTTTCTCTTCTTCCGTTTGCTAATTCTGTTTGCTCAAAATTACAATAAAACATTGAATGTCATAGGTTTTTAATAATTCCTTCCAATTGAGATAATCAAATATACAGTAGGATTTTATGAGATCCTTTGACTTTTGGAAAATAGGGATTTATTAGTCCAATTGGGCATGTAAGATAACCCCCTTAAGTATTGACGTCTGTTCACGAGACACTAGTAAATTGCTCGGTTTATACTAGGTAATATTAGGTTTCTATTTTCTCTTTATTTGCTTGTTTTCATAGGTATTTTACATTATTAGTTCTTTTTGTTACTGTTTCTACAGCTGAATTGGTTCAATTATATTGATCGAACTTTGTTGTCCCAGCAATTCATTTCATTTTTGTTTATTTCGTAAAATGAACAATTTGGTCGAATGTTTTTTGTAAACGATGTATTAAACTGTAATAAATTTTGTCTATTAACATTGAAAATATGTAAAAGTGTGAATTTAAAGTTGTTGATCCAGAAATACTGTCTGCCTGGGCAATATTTTCATATTACTCGGAACAAAGCTCTTTTACGTGCTTTACAATGAATTATCGCCAAGGAAGCACACTTTACGTAGGCGTCGTTAAGTTAAAAATTGCTGATGTTAAATTTTAAGCATAGTGCGCCGTTTGCATCAGGATGAAAAATGGGATCCAATTATTGATGCAATCTCATTCCTACCTTCTTTCAATCGTTGAATTTACCGTTTGTTTACGGCTGGTTTTTGATTCGTAAGAAATTATTTAGGATTTTATTTGTTATTTTTAAATTTTTTGGTTGACCAACAAGTCATGATAAAAAAAGTAATCAAAGAGACGGGACTTTCTTCGTTTTTTCAACTTGTCACCCTTTTCTTCCTGGCAATATCTGCACAGGATTGTTTCTGCTACTGCGAATTTATATGTCTCTGGAATCTACAATGTCCAGTTAGCAGACCAACTATTATTCTGGTCCCAAAGGCCATGATTTAGTAGTTCTGCCGTTAGTTTCTGCGATGGTTCTTTGTTTCAAGGTTTTGCAAGTCTGTCCTGGGACTTATGTTTAATCGATTGTCTGATGGATCCACATTATTGTCAGTTTGGTATGCCACAAAAGAGTTCGGACCAAATATGTGTCCTCATCGAACTTTCCTTGGGCAATTCACTTCGTTGCCCCTATACACTATGAGCCTTGGTACCAAGACAAGAGTAATTTTGTTGTTTTCCTCAATGTCTGACAAGTGTGCCCTGGTGCACTCCCAGACGACTCTGAATTTAATACCGATGCGTCACTGCCCTCAGTGCCGCAAGGCTCTCCGAGTAGATAGCTATTCTTCTGTTAACGATATCTAGCCTTTTAATCTCCTTGATACAGTGTTTAATAGCTAGAGTCTCCGTTTGAAAGACAATGGCATATTGCCCAAGTCAATGTGGTTTCTAGTCCTTGGCTTATTTCCGTAAACATCAACATCTGACCCAGTCTGCTCTACCAGAAGTTTTCATTTCAATTTTTTGTCAGATCTGATTTTTAGGGTCATGGAATCAATAAGCAAGCCCAGAATCCTGTTTACCTGAAGTTTTAGTTGCTCTCTGTTATGTGAGCTGTATTGCATCCTTTCCATGCGGACTAGGTGATGCTTGTCGTAGGTCTTATTTATTCTCAATTTTTTGTATTTTGAGATTGAGTGTATTTATTAGCATGAATGTGTTGTACAAGAGGGTCAATGATTCGTTATTTAATATTTCATCGACTCTCAGTTAGACTAGTCGTAGTTTGTCGTTGTTTATATCTGTATGGAATGTGAATGATAATATGTAAATAAAAATGTACTGATGAAGGAATTCCATTCTTAAGGGTCTGAAATGATCGTGTGGTATGAATCAAGACGAGTAATATGCACTATAAACAGAAACACTTCATTAAAAAATTGTTCAAAATGATCGACTCAAACGAACATCCTTGATATTGCACATCAATGATTTAGTACTTCTACCGTTAAGTTCTCCGAAGGTTTTTTAAAGTAAACTTTTCGCATGTCTCTATTCTGAAGACAATTCCATTGAACCAACGACTTATTCTTCCCCCATTGTCTTATGGATCTACGTTCTTGGCGGTTCGGTATGCAGGTTCAGTGGCCGAAGGGGCTCCATATGAGCTGTAATAATGTGCAAAGGCACTGAAGGACCTGAGCCAACTTCATTAAATTTACGTAACAAAACATATTCCTTCTAATATTAAATATACGAAGTGGCTAAGTGGCCATTGCCCACTAATTTAATGTTATAGAGAGCCACGTTTTTAACCCTCAATTTCCACCTTTATTAGATTAGGAAATTGCTTTTCATTTAGTTTCACTGATATAATTGACTAGCAGAAATAGCCCTTTTTTTAAATTTCTGACTGTTGTTTATGTGCCTAATCCTAATGGCCAATGCATTTGTAAACATATTTTTCTCAGTTTTTATCCTTTGATTATTATATCAATACGTCGATAATCTTTGCGAGTATTTATGAAGGTTTAATTGTTTTATTGTAAAAGGGAATCTTAACTGAATGTTTGAATGTAATTATAATTAAAGTTGATAAGAGTGTAGGAGACCTGATAGTAACACGAGGAAAATCCAGCATAATTTTGTTGTAGACCAGAGCGTTCTCTCAGTAATCTGATCATTGCATGAGGGAATTCGGTCTACTGAAAAATATGGATTTGAGAGCTGTGTTTATCTAATTCCTTCATAAAAACACTATTTCACCACAACACTTTATTATTATTGAATACATAAAGGTTTAACCTATTACTATATATATAAAAATTATGACCTAAAATTAAATAAATAATAAAAATGAATTTAAATAAATCAAACGTAAAATAAATAGAGAGGACCAAAGGAAGAAGCAAATTAATAAAATGTTAAATAAATTAAGAAAAACACATTATCAGTTTTTCTTAATTTATTTAACATTTTATTCATTGCTACCTCCTCTTTTTTTCTCATCTTTAATTCATAGCTACGTATATTATACTCAATAGAAGAAAAATGTTGGCTGATCTAACATTACAATTTTTAGTACTGGAGGGTAATGAGGAAGGACACTGAACAAAAGAAATTCTCGAAGATTCGTATAGTCTAAGCTAGTCTTGTTCTTTAGTATGACTATCCCCCTTACTCACTTACTAATTATCCCTTTCTCTTTCACTCTCGCACTCACTCGCTTACTCCCTTAATGTCTCTCTTTCTTTCTCTCTCTTACTCATTCACTTAATCAGTAACTTTCTCTCTCTCTCTCTCTCTCTCTCTCTCTTTCTCTCTCTCTCACTCACCCCTCTCTACTTTCTTTTTATCTTCTCTCTCTCTCACTCACTCACATCTCTCTACTTTCTTTTTATCTTCTCTCTCTTTCTCACTCACCTTTCTCTACTTTCTTTTTATCATCTCTCTCTCTCCCTCACCCCTCTCTACTTTCTTTTTATCTCTCATACACTCTCCTTTATTCACTCTCTCACTCACTCACCTCTCTCTACTTTCTTTTTATCTTCTCTCTCTCACTCACCTCTCTCTACTTTCTTTTTATCTTCTCTCTCTCACTCACCTCTCTCTACTTTTTTTATCTTTTCTCTCTCTCTCTCTCTCACCCCTCTCTACTTTCTTTTTATCTTCTCTCTCTCTCTCACTCACCTCTCTCTACTTTTTTTTATCTTTTCTCTCTCTCTCTCTCACCCCTCTCTACTTTTTTTTATCTTTTCTCTCTCTCTCACTCACCCCTCTCTACTTTTTTTTATCTTCTCTCTCTCTCTCACTCACCTCTCTCTACTTTTTTTTTATCTTTTCTCTCTCTCTCTCTCACCCCTCTCTACTTTCTTTTAATCTTCTCTCTCTCTCTCTCACTCACCTCTCTCACTCACCTCTCTCTACTTTCTTTTTATCTTCTCTCTCTCACTCACCTCTCTCTACTTTCTTTTTATCTTCTCTCTCTCTCTCTCACCCCTCTCTACTTTCTTTTTATCTTCTCTCTCTCTCTCTCTCTCACTCACCTCTCTCTACTTTCTTTTTATCTTCTCTCTCTCTCTCTCTCACCCCTCTCTACTTTCTTTTTATCTTCTCTCTCTCTCTCTCTCTCTCTCTCTCTCTCTCACTCACCTCTCTCTACTTTCTTTTTATCTTCTCTCTCTCACTCACCTCTCTCTACTTTCTTTTTATCATCTCTCTCTCTCACTCACCCCTCTCTACTTTCTTTTTATCTCTCATACACTCTCCTTTATTCACTCTCTCTCTCTTTCTCTCTTTCTCTCTCTCTCTTTCTCTCTCTCTCTCTCTCCCCCTTCCACCCTAAAAATACTCCCTCCCGCTCAAAATAATGTTTCATTTGTTTCCTTTGAAATCTTGAATTTTTTTTGTAGTTCGGTTTACTGGAGTGATTGGAGTACTAAAGTTCTGATTTAGGAAAGAGCATTGTAAGGTATTTAATGTAATTGTGAAAATATGTTGGTCCTTTAACACATGTGATAATCTGACGCATCTTCAGCTAGGCAATCATTGTTTGCCGATTTCTCCTACCCACACAAGCACGAATGCACTCCCAGACAATCAGACGCACATACATTGAAAGATTTGTCAGGATATCTTTATAGGAAGCAGGTTAGAATCTTCGTTACGGTGCATCAGGGATAGACAACGGGAGGAAAAAGAATTGTCCGTTTAGCCCTTTGGGGAGGGTGGGATCTGAGTGAAATTTACAAAGGGTAGAATCATATATTAGCCTGCGAGCTCTAACGTGTTTCATTAAACTTCTCCCGTTGCAATAAAAGACAAGACTAATGGAAGCAGATACCCTCCCGAAAACAATTAATTGAAACGAAATTCCTGCATCTTTCCTATTAAACTAAAATCGGTTAATTTAAAAAGGTCAGGCTAATGCATTAAGAAAGCTAAACTAGAAAGAATCCCATCTATTTGGATAACCGCATGGATAAGAGCCACGGACGAAATAATTCTGCCTTCTACCGAACATCTACATGCTAACCTTGAAACAATTATCAAGTAATATGTTATTTGTGATAATTAATTTTAGTGTGAATTTATTAGAGTATGATTTACGACGTATCAACAGGGTCTTTAGTGCGAACAAGCTTTTTCAGATAAAATTTTGCTTAAATGTTCTTATAATTATACCACAGTTGGCGTTAATAGTAAAAAATGATATAAAAAACTTTAATAATGATTAAAAGTTAAATTCTAATTCATTTTCGAACTTTAGGTTAATTAAAAGCAAAACAATGTTAACACGACGATGCCCAAAGGGGTTAAAATTATTGTTTGTAGTCAGTTCAACCTCTAGAGTGGCTGTATTTTTTTTCAGAGGTTTCCAGACCCGGCACACATTGAGGTCATCCCCGGCATTCTCATATTTTATTTCTTCTTATCTCCCTTTTCCTCTCTTCTTTCTCTTCACTTGTTTTTTTTAAAGAGCATTTTCCGGCGCAGGATTTTCGTGCTATTATTTTTCAACTTAGTTATTGTATCCGCTGTGTTGTATTGTATATTTAATTATTTTATTTGATAACTTTAGGCAATAGTGGTAGTTATGCTAGTTTGAAATTTTTCAGAGGACGTAGAGGTGACTAAAGTCAAATACATTCTCTTTGTTTGATTTCATAAATAATCCAGGAATTTTTCTTGCTTTAAAAATATCTAAACTTTTTTTTTTTTTTTTTTNTCAAATTGGGGGTTATCGGGAAAAAAGGGCCAGAGGCGACGGTGGGAATCGAACCAACGACCGCGGCGTGAGAGTCTCTCATGCTAACCACTCGGCTACCGCGGTCCCCCTATCTAAACTTTTTAACACCTTAATAGCAGTTAAACGGCCAGCGGTATAATTAAGCGTGTTTCATTTTGAATTAGTTCAGTATAAATAAATACACTCAAAGACAATAAAATCAGTTAAATTTCATTCGTTTCAGAGCAAATTTGTGGAATGTATTAATTATTTTTTAAATTTTTTTTCTTTGTTGAAACAGCAAATTTGAGTAAAAACTCCTATTGGCACTTCCTGTCTCTCGGAATCGGGAGACGGCGCTCCGAGAAACCCCAACCCCTCTGCGTTATCCACTTGCCGGTGACCTGGAAGAGTCATTCTCACAATAACATTGCCAACTTCTGATTCAATATGATGACATCAAATGATGTCTTTCCATGGTTAAAGTGAATACAACTGGATTAAAATTAAGAAAAAGCGAGAAAAGGTGTTTCTTTACAAAATGAGTAATCTGCATGTTTACTATTCTTAAGTAAATCCGTTATTTTTTTTTTCTTTTCCGGGGGCTTCCAACAATAAAGTCATTTCAGCCCCCTATCACTGCACTGTTGTGGCCGATGGGGTACTCAATATTCCGCCATCGGCCCTACAGTCTAAAAGATCACTCACTTACAACAAACAAATAAATAAATTACTTATAAATAAATACACGACACAATAATAAAACACAACACAGATACACTTATTTACACAGATATTCACATTTTATACACTATTTACAAGTGAGGAAACACCCCCGTTTCTCTTAAAAAGCGGAATAGGGGATCCAACATTTGACTTGCTCGCCCGAGTACCGTTTTTATGTCAGGGTTCATGCCTACTCTCTCCCTGTAGGGGGCCAAGGCACGGCACTCCTCGACAAGATGAGACACACTGAGCAACCTTTCTCTACAAGCGGGACACCTGCGCGGGTTTTGACCCAGAAGCAGATGCCCGTGTGTCAGACGGGTATCCGTTATTAAAAATGAGGATTAGCGTTTGTTTGTTTTTGGTTTGTATTTGCTATTCTGTTTTATCCAACTAACAAACATAGGTTATTATAATTAAAATTAATAGAATAAGAATAAATTATAAATATCCTTATTTATTTTTGAGCTGTTTATATTGAGGAAGTTCTGGAGTTCCCATTCGTGTTTCTGCATGATAATGCTTGACCGAATGTAGCTCGAGTTTTCACCCATTACTTGGAGGATGTAGGGATGAATTGGGCAGCACGTTCTCCTGACAAGTATCCCATAGAACACTTATGAGGCATGTTAAAGAGACGAGTCAGAAATCATTAAACGGCTTCAAACCGTTCTTGTTTGATGGGATTCTATTTCGCAAGGCGCAATCTGATCGGTTAGATACCAAGCAGACGTAAGGCCGCCCGCGAGGCCAGAGGACGTTATAACGCGTTATTATGAGCAAAACTTGGTTATACATTGTTAGTTAACTTTTAATCTATCGATAGATTATTTTCCATTGTTTTGGTGATTTTTTTTTTCAAACCATCATAATGAAATACCCATTAGATTTCGTGGTCCGATTGACCAAATAACTTCTTTCAATTAACTAATCTTTATGTAAAGTATTGGGTGAAATAAAAAAGCCCGTGTCACGAGCTGGATTCGAACCCACGACCTTCGGCTAAATACGCCACTGCTCTACCACTTGAGCTATCGTGACTTCGATCCACTCGGACACCAACTTCCCATCTCAACCTACCTTTCGAATTTACCCTCCTTTTTGCCATTTTTCAAATGTCGTGTAATCTATTCGATTCTCGGCGACAAATGAAATGGCCAAGGAGAGCTTTAGTGAAGATATACTTCGTTTTACTTATTAAATCCATTATATTTCGTGGTCCGCTTGACCAAATAACTTCTTTCAATTAATTAATCTTTATGTAAGGTATTGGTTGAAATAAAAAGCAAGTGTCACGAGCGGGATTCGAACCCCACGACCTTCGGCTAAATACACCGCTGCTCTACCACTTGAGCTATAGTGACACTGGCTTTTTTATTTCAACCAATACCTTAAATAAAGATTAACTAATTGAAATAATGAAAAACGTTTGATTTAAATCCACGATTTTCTAATCTCGTTTAATTTGGTTTGCATTAAGTATGTTGTAATTAATATAACGATAAACATCGTATTGTTAGGAATAAATAACAAAATACGAGTGCCCGGGTTTTATTCGCTTTGAGCGTATGCATTTACAACAGCATAAACAGGTTAATTAAGTGTTATTGTTTTTTTTTGTGAATTTTATTTTCAATAATTGCTGTAGGCGATGTGAATTTTTAAAATGGATCTTTCCTCAGGTAATAATAAACTAGACGATGGGACTGAAACGACCGAAGTAGAAAGAGCTCATGCGAGAAATTCCACGATAAATTGAATCGATAACATACGGCAAGCTAAAGTATCAATTTATCACTGGGGGCAACTTAATAGAAATTCAATAGGTTCCATGCGGTCAGTAGACATTCCTGTCGTGATTGTTTAGTTAGACTAAAAGGATTTCGTATCTTTTCCATATTTGAAGTTTCAAGCGGGCAAGATCTTATTTTGAAAAGTAACTGAAACATGCAGTGTCAAAATTATATATATATATATAATAACACGTGTGTGTTGGATCTTTTGTATCAGGTTGTACGCTCAATTCGTACAGTATCGCACGGGAATTTTCCTCCAGGACGTACATTCGTTTTACACAATTCATCTGCCCTTGCCTGAAAAAAAAATCAATCAATTTGTACACACACGAAAGCTTTTAGTGCCAAAATTGAAAAGCGATCCTTCGTACATCCACTTGGGAGTTCCTACTCCTCCGAACGGACGAAGGATTTTCTGATGTTTACAACCGCGATGCTGTTAAGCCCCTTAACCAACAAGAAATATTGCTTTCTTCTCTTTTCCAGTAAACCGCATGTTTGAGCGTGGGTTTGAGGTAAGTAATTGTAACATTTAAAACGAAAATAATATTGTAAGTAATATATATTAGCATAAACCATACAAAGAAACGGTAAATAAGAACGAACATTATGTTGTAATATAAAAATTCGTTTTATATTATTGTTAATGAATTGATTGATGGTCGTCATTTAGGCCTCTATCGTTAAATCAAAAATAATATTACAACGAATAAATATGTACACTGTAAAGGCCATTTGGTCAATAACACGTCTTAAGGAACTGTTGAGGATTGCTACTCCATAAACATCGAGGTATGTCAAACCTCATAAACATTACCTGGGTAAATTTAATCTTTTTAAAAAGACAGTTCCTACTCACAATTTGTTATTTTCAATGATCCGGATTTCGAGCCCTTTAGCTCATCATCAGGTTGAAGGAATTTACAACCACGTCTCTCGGCATGAATTATAAAAGTGAAGCCGCCAATCCCCCGCTCCAATTCAACGTTCCAATGAGAAGCTCGTTTTTAATGCAGCTCAATTTTCAACTTGCGAAAAGCGGGAATTATAACACGACTAAATATTAAATTAATAAATGCTGTAAGAAAATAATTATAAATTAAAAATTAATTTGTGTTTTATATATTTTTTATTTTATTTTTTATTAAGTAATAAAAAATAAATATGAAAATGATACATTAATAACAGATTAGTCAGTTAATGATAAAATTAATAAAAACTAAATTAATTAATTTGATTAATTCGTACGTGTAATATTATTTATGTATATATTTAAAGCAGGGGGTAAATCAAAAGGTATTGTATTATTACTGCGTCTCCATGTTCGATTTTACTTTTTTTATTTTCAAATTTCTCAAACAATTGTAGTTCCCTCCTTTTGTTGATACTGTGTAACACTTTTGTATTTAAATTGAAACTGAAATTGTGTTTGTTTCTTTTAGAAGGTCCTTAAATTCCGACAATTTGCCCGATTCAGGCAAGTGTTCTTTAACTGTCGTTTTAATTTCTCTACCGCTTTGTCCTATAATTTAATGACCCAATCATCACAATTAAATTGGTAAACCCCACGTTTTGCTAAGTTGTCAACCTTGTCTTTAACTTTTGAAAGGATATTTCTAAATGAACACCTCTAAAGTCTTCTTGTTTAAGAATTTTACCTACTTTTTCTGATAGTTCACCAATGTATGGCAAACAACGAAAACCCAATGATTCAAGTGCGGTGGTTAAGCCTTATTTTGCTTCTTTTGAAGTTTATTTTTTTTTTTTAACTAGCAACCAATGAATAAATATTCCTTGATATATCCATTGTATAAATTCACTTATCCACATCCTAAATGTATTTGTTAAATGTAAACATTGTTTGTAAATCCCAGCCCTGAAGATGATCTCAATAAAAGATCGAAACGTTGGCACGATAAAGAAAATGTTTTTCTGAAACCTACATCACTCCCGACCGCATCTCACGATATCTGAATAACTATTCCTTGATATCCATGTTTTTTTGCTAAGGTTTTAATAGTTTCTAATTCTTTTTATTATAAGAAGGGGTTAATGGGAGTTTTAACATAAGGTCTATGAGCTTAATGAAACCAACAGCTTTTTGGTTCCATGAGTGAGAAAATTCTTCTGGTGTCATGGTGTCTGTAGTTGAGGGTTTTCTATATACGTCTATTTCAATGAGGTTGTTTAATATGGACAATTTTAAACAATCATCTTTATTAATTTGCAATGTAAAATTTAAATCACGGTGTAAGGGACTAATTAGTTGGAGAAATTCTTTTAGACCCTCTAGCGTTCCCGACCATATCCATAAAATATCGTCGACATAGCGTTTCCAAAAATCAACATATTTAATTAATTTGTTCTTTGATTTGAAATTTTTTTTTCAAAGTTAACCATGAATATTTCGGCACAAAGTGGGGATAATGCAGCCCCCCATTGGTAACCCTTTCTTTTTATAAAATTTATTATTGAATTTACAATAATTAGATAGTAGGCATATAGTTAAGAGGTCTATTATATCATTTTTTACTAATTCGTTAATTCTCCGTAAGTTTTTGTTTTATAAGTTTTGTTTATTCTTTAAAAGGGATTTGTATAAATAAATTAGTAACACCAAATGATACTAAAACACAATTGTTAGGAATATTGATGTTCTTTAATTCTTTTATCAATTCTAAAGAATTGTTAATACCAATAATTAACAATAAATTTAATTCTATGGCATACAGTATATGTATTTATGTATTAATTTCACTCTATAACAAACGGTATTTCCGATACTGGCTACGACTGCTAACGATATAATTGGTCATGTTGGTCGTGTGCTGGATTGGTTTATTATCTATTCGATTTCTCTATTCAACTCATCTCTCTACTCATATTCCACCACTTTCGAGTACAATGTTATTGATTTGGTTGTTTACCACACTTTCTCTAACGATGTACTTTATTTACATTTATGAATATGTATACTCTGATTGGACACAGGCACAGACACAAATGTCACTTAGTTCGAATCAAGCTGGTCACAAAAGTTCAGGTGGAGCGTCTAGTCGCGAGTGAAGGTCGAAGGCTCAACCCAAAGACACAGTTGTCTCCAGGTCAAAAGGAACGAACCCGGTCCGAAGTCACAACGGAAATCGATGGTAACTTACATCGATTATCCTTAACGTAGGCAGTACAAGATTTCAAAATCTCGAAGCGAGAACAAACAGCGGACGACTGTTTAACTATAATGAATATTTTGGGCCTGAACTGCTATTGTTGTTGCTCGGTCAAACCCTATCCGTGCTGATTAGTGCTGTCAAACATTCAGCAGTGGGTCTGGTAATTAAACTACCAGACCTGCATTTGATTAAACAAAAATCAAATTAATCTTTTTGCAAATCAAATTCACCCTTTTTCAAATTAAATTCACCCTTTCGCAATTTAAATGAACCCTTTATTGATAATAATTTCAAATTTTTCCTAATTAAATTTAGGTTTTTGCAAATCAAAAAACCCTGTTGCAAATGAAACTCAATTTTTTGCAAATTGAGTTAGCTTTATTGAAATCAATTTGACTCTTTTACAAATCAAATTCACCCTTATGTTAATGAAATTCATTTTTGTGCCAATCAAATTCTCCCTTTTACAAATCATCTTCACTATATTGCAAATCAAAATCACCTTTATGAAGATTATGTTTACCCCTTTTCAGATTAATTTTATGATATATAATCTTTTTAAAAAACGTCAAATAATTTTAATTAGTTATTAAGAATTCAATTTAGAAGATAGAGCAGAAATTATAAAAAGTAATCGAAAATCGAGTTTCCAGTCACGTTTTTATGAACCGATTTTCAGATGAATTTCCAATTAAAAAAAAATTGAATGGATTGATGAATCTGCAAATAAAAATGTAGGCAGCCATTCAGCGGTTATAATGTCGTATCCATTAGCCTTCTTTTGGGAAGATTTTTGAGAACTTTTGACGGATGAAAAAGCTTTCGTCGGAAAAAAAGAATATCTATTATAATGTTTGAAATGTTTTGTGCTTAAAATTATTATGAAGTCTTTAATATTAGCACCAATTTGCTTAAAATCACATTTAAATAGTATACATTGATTGTTATTGTGTGGGTAAGTTGCGACCATTTCTTACAATTAGAATCGTTTGAATAATTTAACACTCTTTACTTTGATATTCGAAATGACCTTAAGTGGAGTCTGCTAAAAGATTAACAATGTTTTCAACAGCTCGAGTCACAGAGTGCCAGACCCAACGAAAGAGTCCTCAGAGACCGATTTGAAATAGGCGCGTATAACCTTGTTCCTAATTAAAAATAATTTTGCCTATTTCCTTTTATATTACAAAAAAGGTCAAGAGAAGAGAACGTAAGATTTTTCGCTGTAATGTACTACTTGCCAAAGTAAATGCTAACGTAAAAGAATACTTTTGATATAAAGTTTCCCAATAAGGAAACTGAAATATACTCAATTTGGCAATTCCAACGGGGTTAAGTAAGACAGTATGGATTTTCTGGGCGGATATGATTCAATGACAAAACTCAAAATACAATGTTTAGACATAAGTTTACACGAGATATATATCACCACGTCGTTCAAATAGTACAAACTGTAACATCTAGAGGTTGAGTGTTAATATCGTCTGAGCAATTAACAATTTCCACCCTACTACGGTCGATAATGTTCTAATGCTTTAAAGTATCCGTATAGATAAATCATGCAGATAAGTTTATAAAGGGCTAAAAGTGCGAACCGGCTCATAAAAGTTCTCGCAGTGTTCAATTTATGCAAACATAAAAGCTATTTTCCTCTTTTTTAAACGTATGATTACACTTATCCTCCGTATAGTAAAAAGTCGTTAAAGGGCTTTCACTAAAATTTCAACCCATTTCCCCATCTTCTGGGGGGGTGTACTCCCCTAGTATTATACATACTAGGTACTGTGCCCAGTTGTGAGGTAGTACTTGAGGACATGGTATCGCGAATAACATTGATTCTATGCAGGAAGCATACATTTATGACGATAATGATGTTATAATTTAACAAACAACTTTTCTTGTACCGGATTAGACACCTGATGACACAATTTTCCACATTGATTCTGTCCTGAAATGGATAGTTTTCCTTTATGTTCGATATTACTCGTATTCCACATCGTTAAGTGAAACATATTAAAATTGCAAAGTTAACGCAGACAACCAACTATTGCATAACCATAATGAATATTTTGGGCCATTACTACTATTGCTGCATTTCGTTCAACCAAACATTGATGATTAGGTCTGTGAAATCTTCAGCAGCGGGGCGCGTAAACAAACAACTTGACGTTTATTTGTCTAAGTACAAATCAAATTAGCCCTATTTTTATATCAATTTGACGCTTTCACAAATAGCTTACCATTTTGCAAATCAAATCACAAAATTGCAAATCAAATTCACGCTTTCGAAAATTAAATTCACCTATTTTCCCGACTGTCCTACATTAGCCCATTTTTAAATCATGTTGACGGTTTCACAAATCAATTTACTTTTTGCATTTCGAATTTGGGCGTTTGCTAATCGAACTCAACTTTTGCAAATCAAACGCACCTTTTTGCAAATTAAACTCACTTTTTTTTCAATCAAATTCACTCTTTTGCAAATTAAATCACACCGTTTTAAATTAAATTATTCTTTTTTCAAATTAATTTGACTCTTTTGCAAAGCAAATTCACTTTTTTCCAAATCAAAAACTCACTTTTCCCAACCAAACTCACATTTTTGCAAATCAAGTCACCATATTGCAAATCGAATTCACGCTTTTGCAAATTAAATTGACCCATTTTCAAATTAATTTGACCATTTCGCAAATCAAATTCACCGTTTTTAAAATCAATTAGCTTTATTGTAAATAAAATTCATCTCTCGCAAATCAAATGTGACTCTTTCACAAATGAAATTCACCCTTTTGCAAATAAAATTCATCCTTTTGAAAAAGGAATTCACGCTTTGGAAATCATATTTCGGTGTTGGAAAATCAAATTTACCCCATTTAAATTATTTTAGCCCTTTCACAACTCCAATTCAACCTTTTGCAAATCATATTCACCCTTTTTAAATCAAATTCACCCCTTTGTATATTAAACTCACCTTTTTGCATATACCTTTTTGTAAATGAAATTAATCCTTCTACGAACTGGTTACTGATTATTTTGGTTTGCAGATCCTATCTGAATTGGTTTGCCGATCTGATATCTTCAGTAGTGGATCCCGAAATTAATTGTAATTAAACGCCAATATTACGCACACAAAACTGATTATGACGTAAAATCCGATTTGCTTCCTTTAGTACAATCATCGGAACCGATTCTACCCACAAGGAAATCTCTCACAATGTTTCGCTGCTTGTTATTCCACGGGAAAAGGGTTTTTACGAATTGGAATTAACTGGTCATTGAAAAAAAAATATATATTTCCACGAAGCGGTAACAATAATCTACTTTTCTGTATTTTTTGAAAGGTGCAAATTATTGTTAGAAAAATAGAGAAGAGACCTGCTTTATTTATAAGACCGATATTGGTCCTGTCTCTTTGATTCTGCTCAAAAAAGAGAGAAAAAGCCCCTCGAAAAGGTATCATATTAGCAATTTTTATTCTTTGAGATGGGAACTGGATTGTTTTGATATGGTAATTACCCAACTGCTTTGGAGCATCTCTCTCTTCAAACCAGTAACTTTATTGAAAACTTGCTGATTTTGCTGACAGGGTTTCCATGTTCATAATTCAGGATCGAAATATCGCTGTTGCTCTAATTTACGTTAAAAGTTGGAAAGTTAGCGATTTTTTGCATAAAATAAATGAACTATGTTGATTTTGAACAAGAGTTGCTTTCATTTGGTTTATTAATCAATAAACAGGATATATCTGCATTTGAAACATTTGAAAATGTGAGCACAAATTTAAGATTTTTTGTTTTAAATATCGTTTTTTTTTCGTTATGACAATTCACTTTCCATGATCAAACATGGTTTAAAAGCTCTGCGGAGAAATTGAGTTTTCACGAATACTCTGAATCACGGTAATGTCCTGCTTATAAAGCAAATTTATTGGCCATTAAAATCAAACTTTCACGTATTTTAAAAAGGGCAAAACAATCTTAAATATTTAATTAACCCATATTTGTTTAGTGGTCATAATTGATCATATTAATTATTCCAATTAATTATTTTTTTCATCTCAACCAAAAACCTTAATGAATAGAATAATTAATTGGAATCTTAAATATTAACTTTAAATTATTTTTATCAGCTTGTGCTTAATTATATAATTAATCAATTAATTATACACAATTTTTTCGAAATGCAAAATTTGTGTCACAAGCCTGATTCGAACCCGCGAATTTCGGCTAAATACGCCGCTGCTCTACCACTTGAGGTACCGTCACTTCGATCGCCAGTTTTGTAGATATTCTCATGAATGATTCGATGGATTAGGTTTTTAATCAGGTCTCTTATAATAAAGGTTAACCCCATTTTCAAGTATGTCGATGAGTTGTTTGTGATTTTTACGAAGGTTGCCTGAGAAAATCTCTCAACCTTTTTAATAGTTATCATGAGAACATACAATTGACGTTTGAAGTTAAAAATAGTGGCTCTATTTTTTCTCAGGAATTAATGGCTATTTTTTGTATGATTTCGAAATATACTTATATGCAAGTTTGAAGCCGTGGTAATGGGAGGCATTTTGTCCCACATTTTTGTAGATATTCTCATGAATGATTCGATGGATCAGGTTCTTAATCAGGTCTCTTATAATAAAGGTTAACCTCATTTTCAAGTATGTCGATGAGTTGTTTGTGATTTTTACGAAGGTTGCCTTAGAAAATCTCTGAACCTTTTTAATAGTTATCATGAGAACATACAATGACGTATGATGTTAAAAATAGTGGCTCTATTTTTTCTCAGGAATTAATGGCTATTTTTTTGTATGATTTCGAAATATACTTATATGCAAGTTTGAAGCCGTGGTAATGGGAGGCATTTTGTCCCACATTTTTGTAGATATTCAAATGAATGATTTGATTAATTTGGTTATTTGATTGGCTCACTCTTTTGCCCCTCGCAAACCTTATTGTACTGTTTTTAAGAAATAATGATTACCCGAAAACAGTGATTAATGTATTGTTAGATATTGATACAAGGAAGTGAACTAACAGAGAACAAAATATCCATAATCATTTTCATTAAGAGTATAACATACGGCTCAGTGATTGCTGCAATGTATGGTTACAATATGTAATTGGATGAACATAGATATTGGACATCTATTTAGATTTTTAAATTGTGGGGAGTAAATAATAAATATTATTCTCCCACTTTACTTCATTAGGTAAACTTCATTCCCTACTCCTCAGAAAGGAGGTCGCTGATAACCGATTACCTCCGTACCGACCATTTTTTGAAACAAAAAGATTCAGATTCAATGTAAACCTATGTTTCAGGCTGTATGCTCGAGAGCGATGTTTTATTTCCAGTTCAGTTCATCACTTTTCAGGACAGTCCTTATGTTGACATGCTGCTAGAGAATTTTTTTTCAAGGTTTCAATTTATATTATGATTGTAAACAACTTAGTCCACTTATTTGAATCTGTATTAAACATGAATTTTTGGCTGTGGTACTTGCGATTGTTTCAACGTTGCGATTCCTTTTACGAACCATTTCGCATTACAAATTGAATAATTTCGTTTTAAGTTAATAATTTGTAGAAAATTATTTGCCTTTTTACTATTGTTGAGAGGAAATCGGATTTAATATCATCCGATACTAAATCCTGATGTGCCAGATATAGTGACCTTATTGTTAAGAACCTCTACCAAACAGTCACACTCATTAACCAATGAACAAGCAGACAAACAGGGTGGATTGACAGAGCATGTTCATGTATGGCCTTGAGTGATGAGATAACACGATTAAACAGACTCCTCTATCTGAGAATGGGTCCATACAAACTTACATGATAAATGAACAAACCCTAGAGGTGCCGGGTATAATAAACCCATGATTAAAGAGCTTTCACAAAATTGGCAAACACATTAATGCAATGGAATTTTGGGTAATCAACAGCAGTGAACAAGAAAGGCAAGATCATTTAGAGGCCCAGAACGTGTAATTGGGATAAAAAGATTTTCACAAACTAAAAGGAGAGATGAACAAAATCTAGTGGTGCCAAACGTAGTAAACTAAACAAAAAAGATATGCAAAACCATTTATTGATCCAAAGCCTATAATTGGGGATAACATGATAGACACAAACCAAAAGGATAAGCGAACAAATTCCAGAGGTGCCAAACCGTAACATCATTAAAGAACACTCACTCAAATGAGAAAACCCTAAGTAAGTAAAACTCAGGACAGTGATAGGATGACCTAATTTGTACGTTATGCTATGAAGATGAATCTACCACACATATCTTCCATGAGCACCAACCACTGAATGTAAAAATAACCTGACAATCAATGACCTAGTTCGAGAAGGATCGAGTCAATTGAACTGAACTAAGGTACTAGGAAAATTACAATAAACCAAAATACTTCCGTACTTGAGAAAACTAAATCTCTGCACCATCATTATGGTCACGTAATTTTGTAAAAAGATTTTAATGGTAAGGAAAATGCCAAAAAAATTCCTACGGTTTTCCAGCAACCAACCCCCAAAATATTTTTTGTTCTCAATTTAACTATAATAAACAGGATATTAGGGGGCGTCGGTGACCGCAACGGTTTAGGCGTGGACACGGCGCTCGTTACTGTAAGGTAAAGGTCCAGGGTTCGAATCCAGCGGCCCTGCATCCCAACCCGACATACGTACAAATGGGCTTTTTTTCAAAAACACCGGCACTCCGAGGGTTGATATAACCTCTGCTGTTGCGAAACCTCGGGAAAAAAAAAAAAAAATAAACAGGATTTTTCTACTGGAGTTCAATTATTATAACAGCAGTGAAGTTAGTGAAAATTTGAGAACAGAGGTTATAGAAAAGAATTAAAATGGATTAAGGAAACATCTTACTTGGAAGAATTGATAAAGCAGACAAAATAAGTACATACGAAATAATTACATCTTCCAGAAAATACCGAAAAAACCTTAAAATTCAAACTCCTCGGTAATACCTTTTATCCTATGATTTGCTATAGCAAAAAATAGGTAAAAGGGTATAATTATAACCGAAGTATAAAACTAAAAAAGATATCATCAAAAAGAGGAAGGCGTTGAAAGGATTTTCAGAATTAAAATGACAAAGCGTGAATGGGCTGTCTTTCATGTCAGTAATTCTCAATAAATTATATCTGGGAAAGACGAAAAGAACAAAGAATCAGATGAGCAAAGGAGATTTAGATATTTTTAGTAGGAAGGAGTACCTAGCTTTCCAGACCGAAAAGGAAAGATCTAACACAAAAGCTAATTGTCTATAAAATGAATGCAAATAGATAAAACAATTATTTATCGAATATCGAATAGTCGTTAATGATTCTTTCTTTGGGCCCATTTTTCAAAGATCGTAAAAGAATGGGTTTTAATCTATGAACCTAGTATTTAGTCCATTTTCATGATATTATTTTCACAGAAAATGTTATTCGTCTGATCAAAACAGGCCGAGGTCAAATGGAATTTACATTTGGTAATTTACTTAATTACTTATGTTAATTACTTTTTTAGTATAACTTCTGCATTTTCACATCATAAAATTTTCAACATTTCAGAATCGTTAAGTCGAATTTTCGTTATTCACCCGTATTAATAGATATATTTACTCGAACGACCATTTTATTTCCTTTTGAAACTGAAAATTTTAGATTGCACATCATGATATAACGCTAATTAATGTTTACAACCTATAACAAGTAAAAAAAGTAAGTAAAAGCATCTGGAAAACCCAACCAAAAAAGTCTGTAACTGATGTTATATTTTCATATATACACTTTATATAATTTTGCATTTTATTTGTATTTAATTTCATTTCAAATTAAAACAAACAGGTTTGATTGACAGGAAAAAGGGTAAATTTGACGGGAAAAAGCTATCGGTAGGTAAAGAGATAAATTGATAGATAGGGAGAGAAAGAGAAAACTGCACAAATAGACGGATAGAAAGATAAAAAAAATCGATACGTAGGCAGAGAAAGAGAAGAGAAAGAAAGAGAAAAACAGATAAATGTACACATAGAAAGATAGATAGATAGGAAAAGAGAAGAGAGAGAGAGAGGGAGAGAGAGAGAGAAAGACAGTTTTGATAGTTCGACAGAGAGAAGATGGTTAGATAAACATACAGATTGTTAGGTAGATATAATTTTTTTTCCGACAATTTAATTCCGTTATTATTTCATATTAACCATTTTTGACCAAAATTATCCTTTTTGCATTCTAATTAACCTTTTTTTACGTCACAATAAAGGTTTTTTGCAGAAGATGACAGTTTTTAATTTTGGCAAATTGCCTCTCATTAACTTCAAATTAACCCTTTTTAATTTAAAATTAACCCTCCTAATTCGGAAAACTTTTTCAATAATTAATAAATAACAAGATCTTACCATTATTGACAACTTTTTGGGAGAGCTTAGTAGCGGTGTTTGTACAACGGATAAGTAGTTTAATCTCACGCTTTATTCTTTGAAATCCCAAATTGATATTCTGGGCAATCGCACGAATCTTCAGCGTATATTGACAGTTAAGTTGCGTAATTATTTTCAACGCGAAGATATTCCATCCACGAGTTTTTAAGCATTCGGTTTGTTATCTCTTCAACAGTAATCTGACTCGTTGCCAAAATCCAATCGTATGATTTCTGACAGATTGTTGGCGGCGTTAAAGGTCAAAATTCAACCTCAATTACACATCTTTTAAAATAAACAAAATCTTCGACTTGATATTTCCAGTTTAAACGTGCAGTAATGTACATGTTAAGATCTAACTCATCTCCTTTACCGGGCTCAATATCGCTTCCACATTTCGCTCTAACTACATGCTAATGTGTGGTAATAGCCCCGCGTATTCCGGACGGGAAACACACTTTACACGTCCTTGTGGTAGAATTATTGCGTCTGATATATTGAATAATTTGAGCTGCTCACAAACAATTCTGATTGGGTAGAGTTATTCCCGGCCATTTCTGGTTCATTGGATAGATTTTCCCAATTGTCTTTCACTGCATTCTATGATAAACGGTTTCAATACTGATGAGTACCAGTTGAGTTCAAACGTATTTTTCTTTATCGTGGTCACTATTTTTGGCGAGAAAAAGAGAGAGGTCAAATTCTAAGTAATTAGTCGTTCTCAGTTCACTTGAACACGTCTAAAAACCGTGAATTAAAGCGGTAAAGACCCTGGTGGGTGATAGTAATTTGAGCGGATTAAGCCGTTAGTGTTTGATCAAGGGCGGATGGTGGAAAAGGAGAGATCAAAAAGCAGTAAACTAGTCAAAAGGACAAGGGAAATAAACAGTTCTTTACAAAACAACATGATCTAGTAGAGCAAATAATTTCTTCATTCCTTTTTAAACATATATTTGCATATTCGTCACTAATATGACTTTGAAAAAATACATACTTGACTTTTTAATTCCTTTCATATATTATGGTTTATGCCATTCATACAGGGTGTTTGGAAACTCGGGTTACCAACTTTGCTAATAGATTCTACATTCAAAATGGAATCAAAATATCCTAATTAACTATCTCACCAGTTTCCGAGTTATTCCATTTTTCTGATTTTTTAAGATTTCACGACCTTGCTTCAAATAAACAATGATCACTCCAAAACTAAAAGGTTTATTTTAAATTTCCATCTTACCAATCCTTCAACCACGGTTTTTCTTTTCCTTCATCAATTTCTTTATCTTTGAAAAAAGTAATTAAAAAAGCAATTGCACCACTAAAAAAGAAATTAAATGAGTACGTTTGAAGAAATTTGACCATAGTTAATTAGGACATTTTGGTTCCATTTTGAATGTAGAATCTACGAGCAGAGTTTGTAACACGTGTAGACGAACACCCTGTATATTGAGTTTCTATATAATAATAATAATAAGTGGGAAGTTTATGGGCCAACAAACAGCTGAGGTCATCGCCGGCCCTCTACGTGTTTTCCATCTTTTTCTTTTCTTTCGCGCATATTTTGTTTTAAACTGCAGCCATTTGAGCATCTCGATCTGGTTACTGACTCTCTGATTTCAGATATATACTACGTTGATATTCTAGAATGCTAGTCTCTCGTTTGTACCTCAGGTTGTCAAATACAGAATAAAAACAAAACATACAATACATATATATACATCACCACAAACATAGATGTCTGGTCACACTCATTCCCCCAGAGTACTCGATATTCCTCGGGGCGGGGTTATAAGCAACCCCTTCCTTTCACGCTAATAAATTACTTTTACTCTCCAGACGTCATATACTCACCCCAGAGTACTTGATATTCCTCGGGGCGGGGTTATAAACAACCCCTTCCTTTCACGCTAATAAATTACATTCATTCCGATAAATTAACACAAACACAACACTCGATAGAAACATAGAGGTCTGGTCACTTTCACTCCCCCAGAGTACTCGATATTCCTCGGGGCGGGGTTGAACCCTCTCCACTCTCGCTAATAACTTACTTTTACTCTCCAGACGTCACACACTCACCCCAGAGTACTCGATATTCCTCGGGGCGGGGTTTAATCACCCCTTCCTTTCATGCTAATAAATTACATTCATTCCAATAAATTAACATAAAGTCAAACAGAGACACAACACAAACACATAAAACTATATACATTTAAAAATCCCTATAGCCCTGAGGTACCGGAACAGCGATCTGTGCCCGCTGCCGTGCCCCAAGACTACGCACAGGTCCGATGATATGCCAAAATATTGTCTATAGACATCAAGCTTTCTGCACTTGAAGAGGTGCTCGACCGTTATTCTATCCTTACATAACGGGCACCTACGCGGTCGCTTTCCGGCCAGAAGGTGCCCGTGTGTTATTCTCGTATGACCTATGCGTAGTCTTGTCAGTATGGCCTTTTCCCTTTTCGAACCGTTCTCCGTGGACCAGGGACCGACTTCTTTCTTAACCTGCCACAGTTTGGCAGGGTTAATTCTATTTCTTCGAGCCCAGCGGGTTTCCCATTCTTTTTTTACTGAGTTTGAAATTAGTAGTTTTAGGTCCGCTGGGCGTATAGGTTGGGAAACGTCGTGGGGCATTCCAGCGGCTCCTTTGGCCGCCCTGTTCTATATAAAAATAATAATAATTAAGGTCATATGGTTCTCAATGCACTTTTCATTTGCGAAATAAAATTTACCGTCTTTATGACATGATGGGGACTTTATGGAATAAAGTCGTGAAAGTTAACCTGAAAAATGATATATCTCGAATACAATAGAAAATCAGAGCGCGCGCAGGTGCTCCTTATGCAAAGAAAAGTTGGTCGATGTGCCCCACCTGGTAGAGGCGTGTCATGCCTTGGCTCCCTTCAGAGATCGTGTAGGCATGCCGCCGGATTTAAGCTCTCAATTTGAGCTTCGAGTACAGCAGCCAGTTTCTGGGTTCCTTGATATGTTTTTGAGAGGACGTGGGGTATTTTTCTGTATATAGTTATATTTTATGTGTTTTGACATGTGTTTTGTTTGAATGCGCGTATTTATTAGTGTGAATTGTGAGGGTTAGCGACACCATCGCCTCTTCAGCAGTGTACGCTTAGGGTCGATGATGGAATATTTATAAAAGTACGTCATTGACCCTAAGTTAGGTTAGATTTAGGTTCCTCGATGGAGCAATGTCCAGTACTTCACCGACTAATCAGAATGAGTGCAATGCCTGAGTGTCTTTATGTATGAATGTATATATTTGTACAACTGATTTATTTAATTTAAGTAGTAGGCTAGATTATAATGAATGAATGAATAAATGAATAATATGCTTCATTGTACAATAAATAGTTTTTTTACATGACATATATTTCAAAGCATGAATGGCAATGGCAGTTTTTTAAAATTAATTATCATTTGAATGTGCTTAGGGCTGAAATGACCTACATCACACCAGACCGCATCTCACGATCTCCATTTTTTTTTTTT